>NC_090393.1:6023996-6033996 GCF_036365525.1 Heterodontus francisci | reverse complement strand
CACACACACACAAACACACCAGCATCGCTCAACACACACACACACACAAACACACCAGCATCGCTCAACACACACACACACACACAAACACACCAGCATCGCTCAACACACACACACACACAAACACACCAGCATCGCTCAACACACACACACACACAAACACACCAGCATCGCTCAACACACACACACACACAAACACACCAGCATCGCTCAACACACACACACACACACCAGCATCACTCAACACACACACACACACACACACAAACACACCAGCATCGCTCAACACACACACACACGCACAAACACACCAGCATCGCTCAACACACACACACGCACAAACACACCAGCATCGCTCAACACACACACACGCACAAACACACCAGCATCGCTCAACACACACACACGCACACACACACCAGCATCGCTCAACACACACACACACAAACACACCAGCATCGCTCAACACACACACACACACACACACACCAGCATCGCTCAACACACACACACACACACCAGCATCGCTCAACACACACACACACACACCAGCATCGCTCAACACACACACACACACACCAGCATCGCTCAACACACACACACACACACCAGCATCGCTCAACACACACACACACACACCAGCATCGCTCAACACACACACACACACACACACCAGCATCGCTCAACACACACACACACACACACACCAGCATCGCTCAACACACACACACACACACAAGCATCGCTCAACACACACACACACACACCAGCATCGCTCAACACACACACACACACAAACACACCATCGCTCAACACACACAAAACACACCAGCATCGCTCAACACACACACACAACAAACACACACAAACACACCAGCATCGCTCAACACACACACACACAAACACACCAGCATCGCTCAACACACACACAAACACACCAGCATCGCTCAACACACACACAAACACACCAGCATCGCTCAACACACACACACACACAAACACACCAGCATCGCTCAACACACACACACACACACACACACACAGCATCGCTCAACACACACACACACACACACACACACCAGCATCGCTCAACACACACACACACCAGCATCGCTCAACACACACACACACCAGCATCGCTCAACACACACACACACACACACCGCTCAACACACACACACACACACACACACACCAGCATCGCTCAACACACACACACACACACACACACCAGCATCGCTCAACACACACACACACACACACCAGCATCGCTCAACACACACACACACACACACACCAGCATCGCTCAACACACACACACACACACCAGCATCGCTCAACACACACACACACACACACACACAAGCATCGCTCAACACACACACACAAACACACCAGCATCGCTCAACACACACACACAAACACACCAGCATCGCTCACACACACACACACAAACACACCAGCATCGCTCAACACACACACACAAACACACAAACACACCAGCATCGCTCAACACACACACACACACACAACATCGCTCAACACACACACACACACAACACACCAGCATCGCTCAACACACACACACACACACACACACACAAACACACCAGCATCGCTCAACACACACACACACACACCAGCATCGCTCCACACACACCAGCATCGCTCAACACACACACAAACACACCAGCATCGCTCAACACACACACACACAAACACACCAGCATCGCTCAACACACACACACACAAACACACCAGCATCGCTCAACACACACACACACACACAAACACCCAGCATCGCTCAACACACACACACACACACACAAACACACCAGCATCGCTCAACACACACACACACACACAAACACACCAGCATCGCTCAACACACACACACACACAAACACACCAGCATCGCTCAACACACACACACACCACACCACACACACACACACACACAAACACACCAGCATCGCTCAACACACACACACACACACACAAACACACCAGCATCGCTCAACACACACACACACACAAACACACCAGCATCGCTCAACACACACACACACACAAACACACCAGCATCGCTCAACACACACACACACACAAAAACACACCAGCATCGCTCAACACACACACACACACACACAAACACACCAGCATCGCTCAACACACACACACACAAACACACCAGCATCGCTCAACACACACACACAAACACACCAGCATCGCTCAACACACACACACAAACACACCAGCATCGCTCAACACACACACACAAACACACCAGCATCGCTCAACACACACACACAAACACACCAGCATCGCTCAACACACACACACACAAACACACCAGCATCGCTCAACACACACACACACAAACACACCAGCATCGCTCAACACACACACACAAACACACCAGCATCGCTCAACACACACACACACACACAAACACACCAGCATCGCTCAACACACACACACACACACACAAACACAACAGCATCGCTCAACACACACACAAACACACCAGCATCGCTCAACACACACACACACACACAAACACACCAGCATCGCTCAACACACACACACACACACAACACACCAGCATCGCTCAACACACACACACACACACAAACACACCAGCATCGCTCAACACACACACACACACACAAACACACCAGCATCGCTCAACACACACACACACACCAGCATCGCTCAACACACACACACACAAACACACCAGCATCGCTCAACACACACACACACACACACCAGCATCGCTCAACACACACACACACACACACCAGCATCGCTCAACACACACACACACACAAACACACCAGCATCGCTCAACCACACACACACAAACACACCAGCATCGCTCAACACACACACACACACAAACACACCAGCATCGCTCAACACACACACACACACACACCAGCATCGCTCAACACACACACACACACACACACCAGCATCGCTCAACACACGCACACACACACACACCAGCATCGCTCAACACACGCACACACACACACACCAGCATCGCTCAACACACGCACACACACACACACACCAGCATCGCTCAACACACACACACACACACACACACCAGCATCGCTCAACACACACACACACACACACACCAGCATCGCTCAACACACACACACACACACACACACACACACACCAGCATCGCTCAACACACACACACAAGCATCGCTCAACACACACACACAAGCATCGCTCAACACACACACACACACACACCAGCATCGCTCAACACACCACACAAGCATCGCTCAACACACACACACAAGCATCGCTCAACACACACACACACACAGCATCGCTCAAACACACACACACACCAGCATCGCTCAACACACACACACAAGCATCGCTCACACACACACACAAGCATCGCTCAACACACACACACACACACCAGCATCGCTCAACACACACACACACAAACACACCAGCATCGCTCAACACACACACACACAAACACACCAGCATCGCTCAACACACACACACACAAACACACCAGCATCGCTCAACACACACACACACACAAACACACCAGCATCGCTCAACACACACACACACACAAACACACCAGCATCGCTCAACACACACACACACACAAACACACCAGCATCGCTCAACACACACACACACACAAACACACCAGCATCGCTCAACACACACACACACACAAACACACCAGCATCGCTCAACACACACACACACACACCAGCATCACTCAACACACACACACACACACACACAACACACCAGCATCGCTCAACACACACACACGCACAAACACACCAGCATCGCTCAACACACACACACGCACAAACACACCAGCATCGCTCAACACACACACACACAAACACACCAGCATCGCTCAACACACACACACGCACACACACACCAGCATCGCTCAACACACACACACAAACACACCAGCATCGCTCAACACACACACACACACACACACACCAGCATCGCTCAACACACACACACAACAACACCAGCATCGCTCAACACACACACACACACACCAGCATCGCTCAACCCACACACACACACACACCAGCATCGCTCAACACACACACACACACACCAGCATCGCTCAACACACACACACACACACACACCAGCATCGCTCAACACACACACACACACACACACCAGCATCGCTCAACACACACACACACACACACACCAGCATCGCTCAACACACACACACACACACACCAGCATCGCTCAACACACACACACACACCAGCATCGCTCAACACACACACACACCAGCATCGCTCAACACACACACACACACACCAGCATCGCTCAACACACACACACACACAAACACACCAGCATCGCTCAACACACACACACGCACAAACACACCAGCATCGCTCAACACACACACACACAACACACCAGCATCGCTCAACACACACACACACAAACACACCAGCATCGCTCAACACACACACACACAAACACACCAGCATCGCTCAACACACACACACACAAACACACCAGCATCGCTCAACACACACACACACACACACAAGCATCGCTCAACACACACACACACACACACACAAGCATCGCTCAACACACACACACACACACACACACACACACACACACCAAGCATCGCTCAACACACACACACACACACACACACACACACAAGCATCGCTCAACACACACACACACACACACACACCAGCATCGCTCAACACACACACACACACACACACACCAGCATCGCTCAACACACACACACACACACACACACACCAGCATCGCTCAACACACACACACACACACACACACCAGCATCGCTCAACACACACACACACACACATACCAGCATCGCTCAACACACACACACACACACACCAGCATCGCTCAACACACACACACACACACACACAAACACACCAGCATCGCTCAACACACACACACACAAACACACCAGCATCGCTCAACACACACACACACACACAAGCATCGCTCAACACACACACACACACACAAGCATCGCTCAACACACACACACACACACACCAAGCATCGCTCAACACACACACACACACACACAAACACACCAGCATCGCTCAACACACACACACAAACACACCAGCATCGCTCAACACACACACACACAAACACACCAGCATCGCTCAACACACACACACAAACACACCAGCATCGCTCAACACACACACACACAAACACACCAGCATCGCTCAACACACACACACACACAAACACACCAGCATCGCTCAACACACACACACACACAAACACACCAGCATCGCTCAACACACACACACACACACAAACACACCAGCATCGCTCAACACACACACACACACACACAAACACACCAGCATCGCTCAACACACACAGACACACACAAACACACCAGCATCGCTCAACACACACACACACACACCAGCATCGCTCAACACACACACACAAACACACCAGCATCGCTCAACACACACACACACACAAACACACCAGCATCGCTCAACACACACACACACACAAACACACCAGCATCGCTCAACACACACACACACACAAACACACCAGCATCGCTCAACACACACACACACCACACACCAGCATCGCTCAACACACACACACACACACAAGCATCGCTCAACACACACACACACACACACACCAGCATCGCTCAACACACACACACACCAGCATCGCTCAACACACACACACACCAGCATCGCTCAACACACACACACACACCAGCATCGCTCAACACACACACACACACACACAAACACACCAGCATCGCTCAACACACACACACACAAACACACCAGCATCGCTCAACACACACACACACAAACACACCAGCATCGCTCAACACACACACACACACACCAGCATCACTCAACACACACACACACACACAAACACACCAGCATCGCTCAACACACACACACGCACAAACACACCAGCATCGCTCAACACACACACACGCACAAACACACCAGCATCGCTCAACACACACACACGCACAAACACACCAGCATCGCTCAACACACACACACACAAACACACCAGCATCGCTCAACACACACACACAGCACAAACACACCAGCATCGCTCAACACACACACACACGCACAAACACACCAGCATCGCTCAACACACACACACAGCACAAACACACCAGCATCGCTCAACACACACACACAGCACAAACACACCCAGCATCGCTCAAACACACACACACGCACAAACACACCAGCATCGCTCAACACACCACACAGCACAACACACCAGCATCGCTCACACACACACACGCACACACACACCAGCATCGCTCAACACACACACACACAAACACAACCAGCATCGCTCAACACACACACACACACACACCAGCATCGCTCAACACACACACACACACACACACACACACCAGCATCGCTCAACACACACACACACACACACACACCAGCATCGCTCAACACACACACACACACACACCAGCATCGCTCAACACACACACACACACACACCAGCATCGCTCAACACACACACACACACACACCAGCATCGCTCAACACACACACACACACACACCAGCATCGCTCAACACACACACACACACACACACCAGCATCGCTCAACACACACACACACACACCAGCATCGCTCAACACACACACACACACCAGCATCGCTCAACACACACACACACACACACCAGCATCGCTCAACACACACACACACCCACCAGCATCGCTCAACACACACACACAAGCATCGCTCAACACACACACACACACACACCAGCATCGCTCAACACACACACACAACACACCAGCATCGCTCAACACACACACACACAAACACACCAGCATCGCTCAACAACACACACACAACACACACACACAACACACACACCAGCACTCACACACACACACACACACAAACACACCAGCATCGCTCAACACACACACACAACACACAAACACACCAGCATCGCTCAACACACACACACACAAACACACCAGCATCGCTCAACACACACACACACACACACACACCAGCATCGCTCAACACACACACACACACACACACACAGCATCGCTCAACACACACACACACACACACACACCAGCATCGCTCAACACACACACACACACACACACCAGCATCGCTCAACACACACACACACACACACACACCAGCATCGCTCAACACACACACACACACCCACCCAACACACACACACCAGCATCGCTCAACACACACACACACACACCAGCATCGCTCAACACACACACACACACACCAGCATCGCTCAACACACACACACACACACACCAGCATCGCTCAACACACACACACACACACACCAGCATCGCTCAACACACACACACACACACCAGCATCGCTCAACACACACACACACACACACCAGCATCGCTCAACACACACACACACAACACACACACACACCAGCATCGCTCAACACACACACACACACACACACAGCATCGCTCAACACACACACACACACACACCAGCATCGCTCAACACACACACACACACACACAGCATCGCTCAACACACACACACACACACACAGCATCGCTCAACACACACACACACACACACCAGCATCGCTCAACACACACACACACACACACAGCATCGCTCAACACACACACACACACACACAGCATCGCTCAACACACACACACACACACCAGCATCGCTCAACACACACACACACACACACCAGCATCGCTCAACACACACACACACACACACCAGCATCGCTCACACACACACACACACACACCAGCATCGCTCAACACACACACACACACACCAGCATCGCTCAACACACACACACACACACACCAGCATCGCTCAACACACACACACACACCAGCATCGCTCACACACACACACACACCAGCATCGCTCAACACACACACACACACACCAGCATCGCTCAACACACACACACACACACCAGCATCGCTCAACACACACACACACACACACCAGCATCGCTCAACACACACACACACACACACACCAGCATCGCTCAACACACACACACACACACACACCAGCATCGCTCAACACACACACACACACACACACCAGCATCGCTCAACACACACACACACACACCAGCATCGCTCAACACACACACACACACACAGCATCGCTCAACACACACACACACACACACCAGCATCGCTCAACACACACACACACACACACCAGCATCGCTCAACACACACACACACACACACCAGCATCGCTCAACACACACACACACACACCAGCATCGCTCAACACACACACACACACCAGCATCGCTCACACACACACACACACACCAGCATCGCTCAACACACACACACACACAACACCAGCATCGCTCAACACACACACACACACACACCAGCATCGCTCAACACACACACACACAACACACCAGCATCGCTCAACACACACACACACACACCAGCATCGCTCAACACACACACACACACAACAGCATCGCTCAACACACACACAAACACACCAGCATCGCTCAACACACACACACACACACAACACACCAGCATCGCTCAACAACACACACACACAAACACACCAGCATCGCTCAACACACACACACACACAAACACACCAGCATCGCTCAACACACACACACACACAAACACACCAGCATCGCTCAACACACACACACACACACACCAGCATCGCTCAACACACACACACACACACCAGCATCGCTCAACACACACACACACACAAACACACCAGCATCGCTCAACACACACACACACACACACCAGCATCGCTCAACACACACACACACACAACACACCAGCATCGCTCAACACACACACACACACAACACACCAGCATCGCTCAACACACACACACACACAACACACCAGCATCGCTCAACACACACACACACACACACACCAGCATCGCTCAACACACACACACACACACCAGCATCGCTCAACACACACACACACACACCAGCATCGCTCAACACACACACACACACACACACCAGCATCGCTCACACACACACACACACACACACCAGCATCGCTCAACACACACACACACACACACCAGCATCGCTCAACACACACACACACACACACCAGCATCGCTCAACACACACACACACACACAACACACACACACAGCATCGCTCAACACACACACACAGCATCGCTCACACACACACACAAGCATCGCTCAACACACACACACACACACACCAGCATCGCTCAACACACACACACACAAGCATCGCTCAACACACACACACAGCATCGCTCAAACACACACAGCATCGCTCAACACACACACACAAGCATCGCTCAACACACACACACAGCATCGCTCAACACAACACACACCAGCATCGCTCAACACACACACACAAACACACCAGCATCGCTCAACACACACACACACAAACACACCAGCATCGCTCAACACACACACACACACAACACACCAGCATCGCTCAACACACACACACACAAACACACCAGCATCGCTCAACACACACACACACACAAACACACCAGCATCGCTCAACACACACACACACACAAACACACCAGCATCGCTCAACACACACACACACACAACACACCAGCATCGCTCAACACACACACACACACAAACACACCAGCATCGCTCAACACACACACACACACAAACACACCAGCATCGCTCAACACACACACACACACACCAGCATCACTCAAACACACACACACACACACACAAACACACCAGCATCGCTCAACACACACACACGCACAAACACACCAGCATCGCTCAACACACACACACACACAAACACACCAGCATCGCTCAACACACACACACCACAAACCACACCAGCATCGCTCAACACACA
>NC_090393.1:6018571-6023983 GCF_036365525.1 Heterodontus francisci | reverse complement strand
ACCAAACACACCAGCATCGCTCAACACACACACACGCACAAACACACCAGCATCGCTCACACACACACACGCACACACACACCAGCATCGCTCAACACACACACACACAAACACACCAGCATCGCTCAACACACACACACACACACACACCAGCATCGCTCAACACACACACACACACACCAGCATCGCTCAACACACACACACACACACCAGCATCGCTCAACACACACACACACACACCAGCATCGCTCAACACACACACAACACACACCAGCATCGCTCAACCACACACACACACCAGCATCGCTCAACACACACACACACACACACACCAGCATCGCTCAACACACACACACACACACACACCAGCATCGCTCAACACACACACACACACACAAGCATCGCTCAACACACACACACACACACCAGCATCGCTCAACACACACACACACACACAAACACACCATCGCTCAACACACACAAACACACCAGCATCGCTCAACACACACACACACAAACACACACAAACACACCAGCATCGCTCAACACACACACACACAAACACCCAGCATCGCTCAACACACACACAAACACACCAGCATCGCTCAACACACACACAAACACACCAGCATCGCTCAACACACACACACACACAAACACACCAGCATCGCTCAACACACACACACACACACACACACCAGCATCGCTCAACACACACACACACACACACACACCAGCATCGCACACACACACACCAGCACGCTCAACACACACACACACCAGCATCGCTCAACACACACACACACACACACCGCTCAACACACACCACACACACACACACACCAGCATCGCTCAACACACACACACACACACACACACACCAGCATCGCTCAACACACACACACACACACACCAGCATCGCTCAACACACACACACACACACACACCAGCATCGCTCAACACACACACACACACACCAGCATCGCTCAACACACACACACACACACACACACAAGCATCGCTCAACACACACACACAAACACACAGCATCGCTCAACACACACACACAAACACACCAGCATCGCTCAACACCACACACAAACACACCAGCATCGCTCAACACACACACACAAACACACAAACACACCAGCATCGCTCAACACACACACACACACAAACATCGCTCAACACACACACACACACAAACACACCAGCATCGCTCAACAACACACACACACACACACACACAAACACACCAGCATCGCTCAACACACACACACACACACCAGCATCGCTCCACACACACCAGCATCGCTCAACACACACACACACACACCAGCATCGCTCAACACACACACACACAAACACACCAGCATCGCTCAACACACACACACAAACACACCAGCATCGCTCAACACACACACACACACACAAACACACCAGCATCGCTCAACACACACACACACACACACAAACACACCAGCATCGCTCAACACACACACACACACACAAACACACCAGCATCGCTCAACACACACACACACACACACAAACACACCAGCATCGCTCAACACACACACACACACACAAACACACCAGCATCGCTCAACACACACACACACACACAAACACACCAGCATCGCTCAACACACACACACACACAAACACACCAGCATCGCTCAACACACACACACACACAAACACACCAGCATCGCTCAACACACACACACACACACAAAAACACACCAGCATCGCTCAACACACACACACACACACACACAAACACACCAGCATCGCTCAACACACACACACACAAACACACCAGCATCGCTCAACACACACACACAAACACACCAGCATCGCTCAACACACACACACAAACACACCAGCATCGCTCAACACACACACACAAACACACCAGCATCGCTCAACACACACACACAAACACACCAGCATCGCTCAACACACACACACAAACACACCAGCATCGCTCAACACACACACACAAACACACCAGCATCGCTCAACACACACACACAAACACACCAGCATCGCTCAACACACACACACACACACAAACACACCAGCATCGCTCAACACACACACACACACACACAAACACAACAGCATCGCTCAACACACACACAAACACACCAGCATCGCTCAACACACACACACACACACAAACACACCAGCATCGCTCAACACACACACACACACACAAACACACCAGCATCGCTCAACACACACACACACACACAAACACACCAGCATCGCTCAACACACACACACACACACAAACACACCAGCATCGCTCAACACACACACACACACCAGCATCGCTCAACACACACACACAAACACACCAGCATCGCTCAACACACACACACACACACACCAGCATCGCTCAACACACACACACACACACACCAGCATCGCTCAACACACACACACACACAAACACACCAGCATCGCTCAACACACACACACACACAAACACACCAGCATCGCTCAACACACACACACACACAAACACACCAGCATCGCTCAACACACACACACACACACACCAGCATCGCTCAACACACGCACACACACACACAAGCATCGCCTCAACACACGCACACACACACACACCAGCATCGCTCAACACACGCACACACACACACACCAGCATCGCTCAACACACGCACACACACACACACCAGCATCGCTCAACACACGCACACACACACACACCAGCATCGCTCAACACACACACACACACACACACCAGCATCGCTCAACACACACACACACACACACACACACACACACACACCAGCATCGCTCAACACACACACACAAGCATCGCTCAACACACACACACAAGCATCGCTCAACACACACACACACACACACCAGCATCGCTCAACACACCCCACACAAGCATCGCTCAACACACACACACAAGCATCGCTCAACACACACACACAAGCATCGCTCAACACACACACACAAGCATCGCTCAACACACACACACAAGCATCGCTCAACACACACACACAAGCATCGCTCAACACACACACACACACCAGCATCGCTCAACACACACACACACAAACACACCAGCATCGCTCAACACACACACACACAAACACACCAGCATCGCTCAACACACACACACACAAACACACCAGCATCGCTCAACACACACACACACACAAACACACCAGCATCGCTCAACACACACACACACACAAACACACCAGCATCGCTCAACACACACACACACACAAACACACCAGCATCGCTCAACACACACACACACACAAACACACCAGCATCGCTCAACACACACACACACACAAACACACCAGCATCGCTCAACACACACACACACACACCAGCATCACTCAACACACACACACACACACACACAAACACACCAGCATCGCTCAACACACACACACGCACAAACACACCAGCATCGCTCAACACACACACACGCACAAACACACCAGCATCGCTCAACACACACACACGCACAAACACACCAGCATCGCTCAACACACACACACGCACACACACACCAGCATCGCTCAACACACACACACACAAACACACCAGCATCGCTCAACACACACACACACACACACACACCAGCATCGCTCAACACACACACACACACACCAGCATCGCTCAACACACACACACACACACCAGCATCGCTCAACACACACACACACACACCAGCATCGCTCAACACACACACACACACACCAGCATCGCTCAACACACACACACACACACACACCAGCATCGCTCAACACACACACACACACACACACCAGCATCGCTCAACACACACACACACACACACACCAGCATCGCTCAACACACACACACACACACAAGCATCGCTCAACACACACACACACACACCAGCATCGCTCAACACACACACACACCAGCATCGCTCAACACACACACACACACACCAGCATCGCTCAACACACACACACACACAAACACACCCAGCATCGCTCAACACACACACACGCACAAACACACCAGCATCGCTCAACACACACACACAAACACACCAGCATCGCTCAACACACACACACAAACACACCAGCATCGCTCAACACACACACACACAAACACACCAGCATCGCTCAACACACACACACACAAACACACCAGCATCGCTCAACACACACACACACACACACAAGCATCGCTCAACACACACACACACACACACACACAAGCATCGCTCAACACACACACACACACACACACACACACACACACACAAGCATCGCTCAACACACACACACACACACACACACACACACAAGCATCGCTCAACACACACACACACACACACACCAGCATCGCTCAACACACACACACACACACACACCAGCATCGCTCAACACACACACACACACACACACACACCAGCATCGCTCAACACACACACACACACACACACACCAGCATCGCTCAACACACACACACACACACATACCAGCATCGCTCAACACACACACACACACACACCAGCATCGCTCAACACACACACACACACACACACAAACACACCAGCATCGCTCAACACACACACACACAAACACACCAGCATCGCTCAACACACACACACACACACAAGCATCGCTCAACACACACACACACACACAAGCATCGCTCAACACACACACACACACACAAGCATCGCTCAACACACACACACACACACACACAAACACACCAGCATCGCTCAACACACACACACAAACACACCAGCATCGCTCAACACACACACACAAACACACCAGCATCGCTCAACACACACACACAAACACACCAGCATCGCTCAACACACACACACACAAACACACCAGCATCGCTCAACACACACACACACAAACACACCAGCATCGCTCAACACACACACACACACAAACACACCAGCATCGCTCAACACACACACACACACAAACACACCAGCATCGCTCAACACACACACACACACACACAAACACACCAGCATCGCTCAACACACACAGACACACACAAACACACCAGCATCGCTCAACACACACACACACACCAGCATCGCTCAACACACACACACAAACACACCAGCATCGCTCAACACACACACACACACAAACACACCAGCATCGCTCAACACACACACACACAACACACCAGCATCGCTCAACACACACACACACAAACACACCAGCATCGCTCAACACACACACACACCCACACCAGCATCGCTCAACACACACACACACACACAAGCATCGCTCAACACACACACACACACACACACCAGCATCGCTCAACACACACACACACCAGCATCGCTCAACACACACACACACCAGCATCGCTCAACACACACACACACCA
>NC_090393.1:6011071-6013571 GCF_036365525.1 Heterodontus francisci | reverse complement strand
ACCAGCATCGCTCAACACACACACACACACACACACCAGCATCGCTCAACACACACACACACACACACACCAGCATCGCTCAACACACACACACACACACCAGCATCGCTCAACACACACACACACACACACACACAAGCATCGCTCAACACACACACACAAACACACCAGCATCGCTCAACACACACACACAAACACACCAGCATCGCTCAACACACACACACAAACACACCAGCATCGCTCAACACACACACACAAACACACAAACACACCAGCATCGCTCAACACACACACACACACAAACATCGCTCAACACACACACACACACAAACACACCAGCATCGCTCAACACACACACACACACACACACACACAAACACACCAGCATCGCTCAACACACACACACACACACCAGCATCGCTCCACACACACCAGCATCGCTCAACACACACACACACACACCAGCATCGCTCAACACACACACACACAAACACACCAGCATCGCTCAACACACACACACAAACACACCAGCATCGCTCAACACACACACACACACACAAACACACCAGCATCGCTCAACACACACACACACACACACAAACACACCAGCATCGCTCAACACACACACACACACACAAACACACCAGCATCGCTCAACACACACACACACACACACAAACACACCAGCATCGCTCAACACACACACACACACACAAACACACCAGCATCGCTCAACACACACACACACACACACAAACACACCAGCATCGCTCAACACACACACACACACAAACACACCAGCATCGCTCAACACACACACACACACAAACACACCAGCATCGCTCAACACACACACACACACACAAAACACACCAGCATCGCTCAACACACACACACACACACACACAAACACACCAGCATCGCTCAACACACACACACACAAACACACCAGCATCGCTCAACACACACACACAAACACACCAGCATCGCTCAACACACACACACAAACACACCAGCATCGCTCAACACACACACACAAACACACCAGCATCGCTCAACACACACACACAAACACACCAGCATCGCTCAACACACACACACAAACACACCAGCATCGCTCAACACACACACACAAACACACCAGCATCGCTCAACACACACACACAAACACACCAGCATCGCTCAACACACACACACACACACAAACACACCAGCATCGCTCAACACACACACACACACACACAAACACAACAGCATCGCTCAACACACACACAAACACACCAGCATCGCTCAACACACACACACACACACAAACACACCAGCATCGCTCAACACACACACACACACACAAACACACCAGCATCGCTCAACACACACACACACACACAAACACACCAGCATCGCTCAACACACACACACACACACAAACACACCAGCATCGCTCAACACACACACACACACCAGCATCGCTCAACACACACACACAAACACACCAGCATCGCTCAACACACACACACACACACACCAGCATCGCTCAACACACACACACACACACACCAGCATCGCTCAACACACACACACACACAAACACACCAGCATCGCTCAACACACACACACACACAAACACACCAGCATCGCTCAACACACACACACACACAAACACACCAGCATCGCTCAACACACACACACACACACACCAGCATCGCTCAACACACGCACACACACACACAAGCATCGCTCAACACACGCACACACACACACACCAGCATCGCTCAACACACGCACACACACACACACCAGCATCGCTCAACACACGCACACACACACACACCAGCATCGCTCAACACACGCACACACACACACACCAGCATCGCTCAACACACACACACACACACACACCAGCATCGCTCAACACACACACACACACACACACACACACACACACACCAGCATCGCTCAACACACACACACAAGCATCGCTCAACACACACACACAAGCATCGCTCAACACACACACACACACACACCAGCATCGCTCAACACACCCACACAAGCATCGCTCAACACACACACACAAGCATCGCTCAACACACACACACAAGCATCGCTCAACACACACACACAAGCATCGCTCAACACACACACACAAGCATCGCTCAACACACACACACAAGCATCGCTCAACACACACACACACACCAGCATCGCTCAACACACACACACACAAACACACCAGCATCGCTCAACACACACACACACAAACACACCAGCATCGCTCAACACACACACACACAAACACACCAGCATCGCTCAACACACACACACACACAAACACACCAGCATCGCTCAACACACACACACACACAAACACACCAGCATCGCTCAACACACACACACACACAAACACACCAGCATCGCTCAACACACACACACACACAAACACACCAGCATCGCTCAACACACACACACACACAAACACACCAGCATCGCTCAACACACA
>NC_090393.1:4413571-4596071 GCF_036365525.1 Heterodontus francisci | reverse complement strand
GTAAAACCTGAACCTCATATTTGATGATGTTGGAATTCAAAAATGTGGAAGTGATGTTCCAGTTGTAGAGATTGTTATGACCAGGTGAGAAAGGTGTCTAGGGGTTCCTCTCAGCCTTCACCTGGTCTTACTGTAACAGGGTTTGATTTTAAACACAGCATGTTTTTTTAGCTCCCCCTTGGTGAATCCTTGTTCACCACTTTCCAATTATAAGGCAAAGAAACCAGCACAAACCGGCTTTCTTAGGTTTAAAGAAGAAAAGTTGAAATTTATTAAACTTAAACTCTAATTTGGTTAACGCCTATGGATGCACACCGCGCCCACCCTAGCATGCATACACAATACGCACATGCAAATAGAGACAGAAAAGAGCAGAAGAAAAATAAAGTGGAAAAGTTTGAGGCAGTATCTGAAGAGTTGTAACGGTTCTTCGAGCTCACTGTAGAGTCCTTGACTGTAGGTAGCTCCTGCTTTTTGTTGGGGCCCAGTATTCTTCTTAAACCTTGTTCGCTGTAGGAGACTTTTTTCTTTTGGGGTTCATGTGTCTTCAGTGGATTCAGAGGTTTGTGAGAAAGAGATGGGATGGGGCAGACAGGAGAGGCTGTGGCGAGCCAGCCAGGAGAGATCATCTCAGTCCAGGAGCATTCTGTTTTCTGCCCAAACTGTTTGTACAAATTCAAAAAACTCAGGTTGCTCAGCAGGTTAGTCATGTGACCGCTCAGTCCGCAAGCAGGACCCTGAGCTTCCGGTTGCTTGCCATTTCAACACTCCCCCCTGCTCTCATGCTCACATCTCTGTCCTGGGGTTGCTGCAGTGTTCCAGTGAACATCAACGCAAGCTCGAGGAACAGCATCTCATCTACCGATTAGGCACACTACAGCCTGCCGGACTGAACATTGAGTTCAATAATTTCAGAGCATGACAGCCCCCCATTTTACTTTCATTTTTAGTTATTTTTTCTTTTTTTTTTACATTCCTTTTTACATTTTTTACAATCTTTTTTTGCATTTATTTCATTTCATCTTACTTTGTTCAGTTTGCTTACCCACTGTTTTTTTCAGGTTGTTTTTCTTCAGGTTTGCACTTGCTGCTGCTCAATATTCAGTGTATTCACACCTAATCTGTACTAATGCTTTGTCTTTCAACACACCATTAACATATTGTTTGCCTTTGCTCCATGACCTTTTGGTCAGCTGTGTGGCCTGGTCCAATCTGCACCTTCTCCTTTGTTATCTCTTGCCCCACCCCCACCTCACTTGTTTATAATCTGTGACTTTTCTAATATTTGTCAGTTCCGAAGAAGGGTCACTGACCCGAAACGTTAACTCTGCTTCTCTTTCCACAGATGCTGCCAGACCTGCTGAGTGATTCTAGCATTTCTTGTTTTTGTAGTCATGTGACTAGCTGGTTTGACCATGTCTGTTTGTATATTTGGCCATCTTAGCAGTCACCCTGGAATGCGAGCTCTACCACCTTCAATATCTGGTGATCAAAGGTCCATTGTGGGTTGAATGTTTCAGGGAGTGGCTGTTTTGACCTTCCAACATTGTCTGTTAATATGCAAATATCTTTCCAGCCACAGCTGATCTGTTCAACAAGTCCTTTCTTCACTCCAGTAGCAGTTTAAAATCAAAGTTCATGACAAAATAAATGTGCCTCATTCTTGGCAGGTGGGGGCCTAGCATGACAAGATTCTGGTCAGAACCCCATCTGCTGTAATGGATTCAGTTCAAGGCTCCCCATCTCAGGAAAGATATATTGCCCTTGGGAAGGGGATACAGCACAGATTCACCAAAATGATGGGGATGAAAGGGTTAAATTATGTGGTCAGGTTGGATAGACAACACTTGTGTTCCCTTGAAATATAAACAAAAAATGCTGGAAATACTCAGCAGATCAGGCAGCATCTGTGAAGCGAGGAAGAGTTAATGTTTCAGATTAATGATCTATCATCAAAACAAAATTCCCTTGAGTTTAGAAGGTTGAGGAATGATCTAATTGGGATGTTTAAATGACAATGGTATTCAATAGGGTGAATAGAGAGAGACAACTACTTCTGGTGGGAGGGGGTGGTTAGTTTCAGAACAAGGGGGCATAACTTTAAAATTATAGCTAGGCCATTCAGAGGTGAAATTAAGAAGTATGTTTCCACACAAAATATAGTAGAAATGTGGAAAACTCCCAAAAGGCTGTGGATGCTGGGGGTTCAATGTGAACTTTAAAACTTGAAGAATAGATTTTTGTTGGGTAATGGTATCACGGGTTGCGGAACCAAGGTGGGTAGATTGAGTTAAAATTCAGATCAGCCATGATCCAGTTGAATAGAATCAGTGGCAGAAAGTGTCATAGACAGGAGTTTTAGAGAAGTGGTTACACCAAAGGTGCAGGCAGATAGATGGGTGACCGCTAGAAGGGGCAGGCAATCAGTGCAGGAATCCCCTGTGGCTATCCCCCTCTCTAACAAGTATACCGTTTTGGATACTGTTGGGGGGGATGGCCTATCAGGGGAAAACAGCAGCAGCCAGAGCACTGGCACCACGGCTGGCACTGTTGTTCAGGGAGGGACAAAGCGCAGAAGAGCAATAGTTATAGGGGACTCTATAGTCAGGGGCACAGATAGGCGCTTCTGTGGACGTGAAAGAGACTCCAGGATGATATGTTGCCTCCCTGGTGCCAGGGTCAAGGATGTCTCTGAACGGACAGGGGGCATTCTGAAGGGGGAGGGTGAACAGCCAGAGGTTGTGGTACACATCGGTACCAATGACATAGGCAGGAAGAGTGATGAGGTCCTGCAGGGGGAGTTTAGGAAGTTAGGTAGAAAGTTAAAAGACAGGACCTCTAGGGTTGTAATCTCGGGATTACTCCCTGTGCCACGTGCCAGTGAGGCTAGAAACAGGAGGATAGTGCAGCTAAACACGTGGCTGAGCAGCTGGTGTAGAAGGGAGGGTTTCAGATATCTGGACCATTGGGATCTCTTCAGGGACAGATGGGACCTGTACAAGAAGGACGGGTTGCATCTAAACTGGAGGGGCAAAAATATCCTGGCTGCGAGGTTTGCTAGCATCACTCGGGAGGGTTTAAACTAGTGTGGCAGGGGGGTGGGAACCAGAGCAGTAGGACAGCAAGTGAAATAAATGAGGGGAAACTAGTAAATAAGGCCAGTAAGTTTGAAAGGAAGAGCAGCAGGGAGATGTTGCGGAGCACAGCGGGACTGGTGGTCTGAAGTGCGTTTGTTTCAATGCGAGAAGTATAACAGGTAAGGCAGATGAACTTAGAGCTTGGATTAGTACTTGGAAATATGATGTTGTTGCTATTACAGAGACTTGGTTGAGGGAAGGGCAGGATTGGCAGCTAAATGTTCCAGGATTTAGAAGCTTCAGGCGGGATAGAGGGGGTTGTAAAAGGGGTGGGGGTGTTGCATTACTTGTTAAGGAGAATATCACAGCTGTACTGCGGGAGGACACCTCGGAGGGGTCGTGCAGCGAGGCAATATGGGTGGAGCTCAGGAACAGGAAGGGTGCAGTCACGATGTTGGGGGTTTACTACAGGCCTCCCAACAGCCAGCGGGAGGTAGAGGAGCAGATATGTAGACAGATTTTGGAAAGATGGAAAGGTAACAGGGTTGTAGTGGTGGGTGATTTTAACTTCCCCTATATTGACTGGGACTCACTTAGTGCTAGGGGCTTGGATGGGGCAGAATTTGTAAGGAGCATCCAGGAGGGCTTCTTGAAACAATATGTAGATAGTCCAACTAGGGATGGGGCTGTACTGGACCTGGTATTGGGGAATGAGCCCAGCCAGGTGGTGGAAGTTTCAGTAGGGGAGCATTTCGGGAACAGTGACCATAATTCCATAAGTTTTAAGGTACTTGTGGATAAGGATAAGAGTAGTCCTCGGGTGAAGGTGCTAAATTGGGGGAAGGCAAATTATAACAATATTAGGCAGGAACTGAAGAATTTAGATTGGGGTTGGCTGTTTGAGGGTAAATCAACATCTGACATGTGGGAGTCTTTCAAAAGTCAGTTGATTTAGAATCCAGGACCAGCATGTTCCTGTGAGGAAGAAGGATAAGATTGGCAAGTTTCGGGAACCTTAGATAACGCAGATATTGTGAGCCTAGTCAAAAAGAAAAAGGAAGCATTTGTAAGGGCTGGAAGGCCAGGAACAGACGAATCCCTTGAGGAATATAAAAACAGTAGGAAGGAACTTAAGCAAGGAGTCAGGAGGGCTAAAAGGGGTCATGAAAAGTCATTGGCAAACAGGATTAAGGAAAATCCCAAGGCTTTTTATACGTATATAAAGAGCAAGAGGGTAACTAGGGAAAGGGTTGGCCCACTCAAGGACAGAGAAGGGAATCTACACGTGGAGCCAGAGGAAATGGGCGAGGTGCTAAATGAGTACTTTGCATCAGTATTTACCAAGGAGAAGGACTTGGTGGATGATGAGCCTAGGGAAGGGAGTGCAGATAGTCTCAGTCATCTCATTATCAAAAAGGAGGAGGTGTTGGGTGTCTTGCAAAGCATTAAGGTAGATAAGTCCGCAGGGCCTGATGGGATCTAACCTAGAATACTGAGGGAGGCAAGGGAAGAAATTGCTGGGGCCTTGACAGAAATCTTTGCATCCTCATTGGCTACAGGTGAGGTCCCAGAGGACTGCAGAATAGCCAATGTTGTTCCTTTGTTTAAGAAGGGTAGCAAGGATAATCCAAGAAATTATAGGCCGGTGAGTCTTACGTCAGTGGTAGGGAAATTATTAGAGAGGATTCTTCGGGACAGGATTTACTCCCATTTGGAAACAAATTGACTTATTAGCAAGAGGCAGCATGGTTTTGTGAGGGGGAGGTCGTGTCTCACTAATTTGATTGAGTTTTTTGAGGAAGTGACGAAGATGATTGATGAAGGAAGGGCAGTGGATGTTATCTATATGGACTTCAGTAAAGCCTTTGACAAGGTCCCTCATGGCAGACTGGTACAAAAGGTGAAGTCACATGGGATCAGAGGTGAGCTGGCAAGATGGATACAGAACTGGCTCAGTCATAGAAGTCGGAGGGTCGCAGTGGAAGGGTGCTTTTCTGAATGGAGGGATGTGACTAGTGGTGTTCCACAGGGATCAGTGCTGGGACCTTTGCTCTTTGTAGTATATATAAATGATTTGGAGGAAAATGTAGCTGGTCTGATAAGTAAGTTTGAGGACGACACAAAGGTTGGTGGAGTTGCGGATAATGATGAGGATTGTCAGAGGATACAGCAGGATATAGATCGGTTGGAGACTTGGGCGGAGAAATGGCAGATGGAGTTATTCCGGCCAAATGAGAGGTAATGCATTTTGGAAGGTCGAATGTAGGTGGGAAGTATACAGTAAATGGCAGAACCCTTAGGAGTATTGACAGGCAGAGAGATCTGGGCGCACAGGTCCACAGATCACTGAAAGTGGCAACGCAGGTGGATAAGGTAGTCAAGAAGGCATACAGCATGCTTGCCTTCATCGGTCGGGGCATAGAGTATAAAAATTGGCAAGTCATGTTGCAGCTGTACAGAACTTTAGTTAGGCCACACTTAGAATATTGTGTGCCGTTCTGGTCGCCACACTACCAGAAGGATGTGGAGGCTTTGGAGAGGGTACAGAAGAGGTTTACCAGGATGTTGCCTGGTCTGGAGGGCATTAGGTATGAGGAGAGGTTGGATAAACTTGGATTGTTTTCACTGGAACGACGGAGGTGGAGGGGCGACATGATAGAGGTTTACAAAGTTATAAGCGGCATGGACAGAGTGGATAGTCAGAAGCTTTTTCCCAGGATGGAAGAGTCAGTTACTAGGGGACATTGGTTTAAAGTGAGAGGGGCAAAGTTTAGAGGGGATGTGCGAGGCCAGTTCTTTACACAGAGGGTGGTGAGTGCCTGGAACTTGCTGCCGGGGGAGGTGGTGGAAGCAGGTACGATAGCAACGTTTAAGAGGCATCTTGACAAATACATGAATAGGATGGGAATAGAGGGATACGGTCCCCGGAAGTGCAGAAGGTGTTAGTTTCGGCAGGCATCAAGATCGGCGCAGGCTTGGAGGGCCGAATGGCCTGTTCCTGTGCTGTACTGTTCTTTGTTCTTTGACTGAATGGCCTCCTCCAGTTTTTAGATTTCTCGCGTTTCATAAAATGCCAATTAATTTGGAGAAGTTGTCAAACTTGGCTGTGAGGATTATGTTCAATAAATGCCCAAGGAAAGAAGCTACTAACATCCTTATGATTTTGTTTAAAATTTAACACCAGTTCCCTGAAACTTATCACAATATTCTGTATTTGTCCTTGCATTGTCTGATTACAAAGATTGCAGTGTGTGGAAACAAATGCATACGTAAGCATCAGCAACTACTTCCTGGAGTTTCAAATGTAATCTTCACAAATAGTCATCAGTAACTCGGAAAACAATGGCATCTGTCCCCTCACACAGGAATTGAATAACTGGCTTTTTACTTTTCCTTTTAGGAAGAAAATCAAAGACTTTTTTTTTAAACCTTGGCTCTGCCAGAGTCTAATTTTAGAAGTGTGCATTGCTTCCCTTTTGAGCTTTCAGATGAAAATTTCCATGAAGTTACTGATGTGATAAGCTGATGTAGCTTGTTTCATCCTCTGAAGGTGAACAAGCTCTTTGAGCTAACATGAAAAACGGGGCTGAATTTTCAATTGCCTGTGGGGGCGGGTTTGGATGCGGGTGGGCCCGGAATATCGCATACTTGGAAGGCATCATTGGTTCTCTACGCCTCAGTGACACGATTAGATTTTCAAAGGGAGTGTGGGAGGAGGGAGCCAGCAACCTGCATGCCTTCAATTAATTACTTGTTGAGCTCATTGTGGAGCTTGTTAGGAGTATGGGGAGCAATAGTTAGCAATTTTCAAATGGCAAGTACTGGAACACAGAGGGTCTGAGACAGAGGGTTTGAGCATAGCTGTCACAGCAGGGAGCCATTAGTGCTTATGACTGCAGTGTGAAAAGTTATATAAAAGGGGAGATTTAAACTCAATTGCTCTTACAGTAGCACAGAGTTGCCATCGCTAGAGATGAGAGGCTTGATTTTGTGAGGAAGGTGAGGCTGCTGGCGTCGGTGGCCAGCTTTAGCCCTGCCCGCTTGGTCTGGCTCGCTGCAGCTCTTTTCCAGTTGGAGGGAAGAGTACAGCTCTCCCATCCACCACAGCTTTGATCAGGGCCTCAATGGAGCCAACTGAAAACATGGGGATCCACAAACCACCTGTAGCCTTCTGTTCTCCCTGATCACCCATTTCTAAAGGCAATGGCAAACCCAGTCATAGGTGCCATTTGCCTTTTAAATCATCCTCCGTGCTTGGGTCCCGCCTCGTGCCCACGCCTGGTGCCCCTAATTGCCTGCTGAACTCCGCTCCAAGCCAGTTAGCGGCTGGTACTTAGAAAATTGCGTTGCATCACTGACCCTGATGCAGTGTGGGGTCGGGATCCAGAAATGTTCCAGGCGCCTGGTTCCCGACCCCAGAATGAAAATTCAACCCATGGTCTTAGAATAATCTAAAGCTGGTAGTTTCCTACTCGAGGAATTACAGTGCCATGTATCAGAGTTTAAATGGAAAGGTAGTTGCCAAGGATACAAGATAACCCAAAAATTCACTAATAGGATTGTCTAGAGAATGGTTCCAAGGATGAGGGATTAGAATTACATGGATAGACTGGAGAAGCTGGGGTTTGCTCTCCTTTGAGCCGAGAAGGCTAAGAGGCGATTTGATAGAGGCATTTAGGATCATGAAGGGTTTAGATAGAGAAACTGTTTCCAATGGCTGAAGGGTCAATAATCAAAGGGCACAGATTTCAGGTGATTGGCAGGCAACATGAGGAGAAACATTTTTTATGTAACGAGTGGTTAGGATTTGGAAGGCACCACCTGACGGTGATGGAAGCAGATTCAATAGTAGCTTTCAAAAGGGAATTGATAAATGCTAGAAGGGGAAGAAATTGCAGGGGTTTAGGGACAGCAGCGGAGAGTGGGACTGACTGGATTGCTCTTTGAGAGAGGCGGCGCAAACTGAACCATGTTATTCTATCATTTTGTGAACATGTTGGGTAAATGATTTAATTGCTTTGTTGCAGCTTGCTTTGCCATTAGGAGAGATTTCCACAAGCTGAGGTCCAATGTCCACTTGCAATAGAAATTGCAGACTCTATCCACACCGGCTAAATTGATGATTATAATGTTACAGTATGGAATTGGGTGGGAGAGCAAGATGGCCCAGCCTCCATGTGAGTGCTAAGCCAACATGTAATCCGTCGAAAGGAAGAGCAACTAGTGTAGGGAGAATTGTTTATAATATTAGAGAACAAATGATGGAATCTGGTTTAGTAAATGTGTCAGCCATGTCTCAGTGGGTAGCACTTTTGCTTCTGAGGTTGTGGGACGAGTCCCACTCCAGTGACTTGTGCACAAGACTGACTCTCCTAGGGTAGTACTGAAGGATCACTGCACTAAGAGGTGTCGTCTTTCAAAAATGGCAGATTAAGCCGAGGTCCTGTCCACCGTTAACATAATATAAACGTCCCAAAGCTATTTGTGGGAGTGCGGATATCTTGGAGGGTTGTAGGGCTGGAGGAGATTAGAGGTAGGAAGGGATTGTTTTTGTAATTTTTACACTTAACATATTTATGAACATAATATTCCTTCTGTATTTACTTGTCTGTGAATGTGTTTTGTTTTTCCATGCACCCATCTAGATTACATCATAGACTAGCTGTCACACTCCAACAGGGCAATTAGCTTTCACACATATTGAGTCTTCTGACATGTAGTTGTTGTGGACTGTGGGTATTTAACATGCGATTCTGAAATCCTTTGATAGACTGCACTCGAGAGAGAATGAAACAATTAAGCATTTGCATCGACAACCAATGTTCATTGAAATAATTCCTAACTCATTGTACAGAATCACTGATTTCATCCAATGTGGAATGTGTGAAGTCAGGTTTTCTGTAACTTGCTTGGCCTATCCAACTGTCAGTTACTTAGCTCTAGATGTTTTCAACTCCCATTTCCTTCCTGTCCCTTGAGCTATTAAAATATATTAGAGAAGAATAGAAATTCTTTGTGTTTTGGATTAATTGTATTGAAAATAGTTTTAATGGAATTCCTTGTGTGAAAATGCTTTTTGTTTTTTTTCCCTTTCTAATATTTTAATTGATCAGATTTTGCTTGGCCATTGTTTCATAGCAACAGAAAATTTCCTGATGTCTGAGGCGTTTTCTTAAATAATTGTACAAAAAAGCATCCAGGGTCTGCAGATACAGACCAGCGAGTGTGCCAATGCATCAGAACAGACTTATGTGGCATTGACCATCTTGTGGCTGCAAACTCCACTCCCACGCCACCAAGTCCATCCTTATTTATTTATTTAGAGATACAGCACTGAAACAGGCCCTTCGGCCCAGAGTCTGTGCCAACCAATAACCACCCATTTATATTGACCCTATCCCATATTCACTACCACCTACCTACACTAGGGGCAATTTACAACAGCCAATTTATAATGGCCAATTTACCTATCACCTGCAAATCTTTGGCTCTGGGAGGAAACCAGAGCACCCAGCGAAAACCCACGTGGTCACAGGGAGAACTTGCAAACTCCGCACAGGCAGTACCCAGAATTGAACCCAGGTCCCTGGAGCTGTGAGGCTGCGGTGCTAACCACTGTGCTGCCCTTCTCCCTGGAAACATTGGGGCTGAACCAGTCTGCTCACAACCTTGATGTCATATTTAACCCCGGGATGAACTTTCAGCCACATGTCCATGCTGTCACTAAGACACCCTATTTCCACCCCCATAACATCACTGTCTCTGCCCCTGCGTCAGCTCTTGTGTTGAAGCCCTTATCTATGCCTTTCTTACCTCTAGACTTGAATATTCCACCACACTCCTGGCCTTCCTCCCACATTATACCTCCGTAAACCTGAAGTCATCCAAAACTCTGCTGCACATGTCCTGACTTGCACCAAATGACTTTCATCCATTACCCACTGTGCTCGCTGACCTACACTGGCTCCCAGTTAGATGACACCTTGATTTACAAATTCTCATCCTTCTTTCCAAATCCCTCCATTGCCTTGCCCCTCCCTATCTCTGTAATCTCCTCCAGCCCCACAAACCTCCAGGATCTCTGCGCTTTCCTAATTCTGGCCTCTTGAGCATTCTTGATTTTAATCACTCCACCATTAGTGGCCCTGCCTTCAGCTGCCTTGGCCTAAACTCTGGAATTCCTTCCCTAAACCCCTCTGTCTGTCTACTGGTCTCTCTCCTATACGATGCTCCTTAAAACCTAGCTGTTTGACCACATTTTTGGTCACCTGCCCTAAAGTCTCCAAATGTAGTTTGGTGTCATTTTGTTTTATGATGCCTCTGTGGAGTGCCTTAGGACATTTTATTATGTTGAAGGTGCTATATAAATACAAGTTGTTGTTTAACCAGGGAATCTTATGTTAGTTTTGAATGCTGATCAATGTCATTGGAAGAAACACTCGACTATGCGTGCTGTCTTTTAATTTGATTTTGTATAGTTTGGCTTCCAGTAAGCATCAATTCCTATTGAAATCCTGGTCAAGCCATAAAATGTTTGTGTGCATCAGATTCTACGCATGAAAGGACAGTGAAAATCTGCCTATGTGGGCACTCTGATGATGAGACCATCATGGTTAAATTAACCATTGTTTTTACAGTGTAAAAGAGAATCTGCACCACTACCTAGGATTAATTGTGGCCCAGACTTCCTTTAGTTGTCTGACTGTGTACAGAGAAACATAGGAACAGGGAGAAGCCATTCTGCCCCAATTGGTGAGGGTGAAACCTACCTCATGTGGTATCTCAGTTTTGCAGATATAAAGCTAATTGAGTTATGTCTTAAGGTTTCGTTCACAAGAGATTGTTGGCTGACTTCCAGTTGTCATCTGTACCTAACTTTAACAAAATCCGGAAATCTGAAATTAAAACTGAAAATGCTGGAAATGCTCAGCCGGTCAGGCAACAGTTGTGGAGGGAGAAACTGAGTTAATGTTTCAGGTTGCTGACCTTTCAGACCTGCAAGAAGTTAGAGATTTAACAGTTTTACATGAGCATAGAGGCAGGGAAAAGTCAGGGGGAGAGGGAATAGACAAAACAAAAGGCGTGGTCTGTGATGTCGTGGAGGGGCAGGAGAGATTAAATCATAAAATGGATGGTGGTGGGAGGCAAATGTAGAGGGTGGTAATGGGACAAGTAAAGAAAAGGAATGATGGGGTGTAGAGGAATTGAAAATGGCAACAGCAGAATATCAAACATCACTTACTATAGCTAACTCTGATCCCCAAAGGGCAATGAAAGTGAGATTTTAAAAAAGCCAGCTGTATTGGAATGGGTCCCAAAGCAACTTATCTTCAGACACTTCCTTCTCCAGTACTGGTGAGTGCCTCATAACTAATTTAACCAAATCAGTTGTACGTTTTGGGCTCACACATTGAATGTACATGAGTCTTGCTGTGCTGATTTAGAGCAGGTTTATCATTGTTTTGAAAGATCATCAAAATATCCAAAAACAAAAGGAGGCAGCCTGGCTTGCAACTAAGATTTCTGATTTTCCTTTCTAATGTGTTGCTTTCTAAAGACCATTTATGTGCCTTTGTGATCTGGTGATTCAGACTGGACAATGAATTACAGAGGAACAGAAATCTTTGAATTAATCGTGGCTACTTCTCTTCAACAGCTGGGAGGACAACCACTAACGATGAGCTCGAAGAGATGTTGGAAAGTGGCAACCCATCTATTTTCACATCTGATGTAAGCAAACATGGAATTTTTCTGCGTAAAATACTACAGATGCTGCAAACTGAAATAAAACAGAAAATGCTGGAAATATACTCAACTCTGGCAGCATCGGTGGAAACAGAGTTAACGTTCCAGGTTGATGACACTTCGTCAGTTTTGACAGACAAAGGGTCATCAACCTGAAATGTTAACTGTTTGTCTCTCCACCGATGCTGCCAACTCTGCTGAGTATTTCCATCATTTTCTGTTTCTATAATGGAATTTTCCTTGTTTAGTTATTTCATTTTATAGAAAGCATGATTTAAAAATGTGAATAAAAGTGGTGCTTCAACATATTGCTGTGGAGTGATAGGATGTGAGTCTATAGCCATGACTTTCCCTCTTGTCTCCCCCCTCTTCCCTCTTTCACTGTGGCTCAGGGGTAGTGCTCTCGCCTCTGAATCAGAAGGTCATGGGTTCAAGTCCCACTCCAGAGACTTGAGCCCATAATCCAGGCCATATGTGCAATACTGGGCGAGTGCTGTTGGAGGGTCCGTCTTTTGGATCAGATTTTAAACTAAGGCTCTGTCTACCCTCTGAGGTGAATGTAAAAAATCCCATGGCATTACAGGAAGAGAAGGGAAGTTATTCCATTAGGGCAACATTCATTCTTCATCCTTTGTTAGGAAGAATAAGGAGACCGAATACTGCTGGGAAAGTAAGTGTCTAGCTGGGGCCGAGGGATCTTGGAGTATCGATACACAAATCACTAAAAGTAGTGACGTGGGTTAATAAGACCATAAAAAGCAAACAAAGCACTGGGGTTCATTTCTAGAGCAATTAAATTGAAAAGCATAGTGGTTATGTTATGCTTGTATTGAATTTTGGTTAGACCACACTTGGAGCACTGCGGACAGTTCTGGTCTCCGCATTATAAAAAGGAAATAGAGCCACTGGAAGGTACAAAAATAGATTTGCAAAGATGATACCAGAACGGCGAGGTTATAACTATCAGGAAAGTCTGAACAGGCCAGGGCTCTTTTCTCTGAGGATGAGAGGTGACCTGATAGAGGTGTTTAAGGTAATGAAAGGGTTTGGTAGAGTAGGTGTAGAGGTGGTAATGAAAGGGTTTGGTAGAGCAGGTGTAGAGACATTTCTATTTGCGAGTGTGACCAGGGCTAGGGGGTATAAATGTTAAATGGTCACTAATAAATCCAGTTGGGAATCCAGTTGGAAACTTCTTTATCTAGAGAGTGGTGAGAATGTGGAACTCTCTACCACATGGAGTAATTGATGTGAATAGCATTGATGCATTTAAGGGGAAGCTCGATAAACACATGAAGGAGAAAGGAATAGAGGGATTTGCTGATAGGATGAGAGGAGGCTTGTGTGGAGCATAATCACCAGTATAGACGAGTTTGGCCAAATGGCCTGTTTCTCTGCTGTAAATAGATAAATAAAAATATGAAGTATATAAAAATCATGACAGGGTAGATGCTGGGAGGATGTTTCCCCCTGGCTGGAGAGTCCAGAACATGTGATCACAGTCTCAGATAGTGTTGGCCATTTAGGACTGAGATGAGGAGAAATCTCTTCACTCAGAGGGTTGTGGATGTTTGAAATTTTGTAGCCCAGGGGGTTGTGGATGCTCCATTGTTGAGTATACTCAAGACTGAGATTGGTTGATTTTTGGATACTGATGGAATCCAGGGATATGGGGATATTACAAGCAGGTGGCGTTGAGGGGAAGATCAGCTGTCATATTGAATGGCTGAACCAGCTCAAAGGGCTTTATAGCCGATTCTTGCTCCTATTTCTTCTAAATACTATGTAACCGTCATCATTATTGGCGGTACATTGCTTTTAGACGTCATGTGCAATATAAATAACAGTGGCGCAGTGGTTAGCACCGCAGCCTCACAACTCCAGGGACCCGGGTTCGATTCTGGGTACTGCCTGTGCGGAGTTTGCAAGTTCTCCCTGTGTCTGCGTGGGTTTTTGCCGGGTGCTCCGGTTTCCTCCCACATCCAAAGACTTGCAGGTGATAGATAAATTGCCCCTAGTGTAGGGAGGTGATAGGGAATATGGGATTACTGTAGGGTTAGTATAAATGGGTGGTTGTTGGTCGGCACAGACTCGGGCCGAAGGGCCTGTTTTAGTGCTGTATCTCTAAATTAATACTTCCCTTGTCCTCATCCTCTGACCAAGCTGTGGTTGACTTCTGGATGACCGGTTGAATATTGGAAGGAGCAGAGTGTTTTGTTTCCTTACTGCCTTTTAGAATGGGTTGCAAGAGCAACCTGGTGACCTTTTAAACTTTTATGAACACCAGAAGGAAGCAAATAATTAGAATCCCCGAAGATCGCAGCAATTAGCTTCCTGTTCTATTCTTTTACAGATCATATCAGACACTCAGATCACCAGACAAGCTCTTAATGAAATTGAGTCACGGCACAAAGACATCATCAAACTGGAAGCAAGCATACGAGAATTGCACGACATGTTTGTGGACATGGCAATGTTAGTGGAACAGCAGGTGAAGTGTCTAAAAGGCTAAAGATTTTTGATGTCTGTGTAAAATTGAGTATTAAATCCCAAAGTTATTTCCACAGTTCGTAAAGTGAGTGCGCACACATTGTGTGCTGTGGAGTATGATTTGGTGCACAAGCCACTTGAGTGAGTGTGGAGTGAGCATTTAACTCCTTGTAACCAACTGTTTTGTGGATTTCTGTGTTTAGCTGAATACTGGGTTAGTTGTGGAGTGATAGATATGAAATGATGCTGCCTGAACATTGAAGAGTGAAGGTATATTAAATGCCTTTGCATGAGCAGAGATTCTATCGCTGGAAGGTCGGATGTTGATTTAAACGGTAATTTTGATAGAGTCAGTAGAGACAGTAACCATAGAAACAATCGCCACTCGCTGTCTGCACGAGTCACAAAACTGAGTCCTCTTTGGACTGCAAAAGGATTACTCTATATTAATTGGACTCCTAAGGAAAGCTCAGCTACAACGTATTGGGAGCTCGTCCAATGCAGTGCAAGGATTAACAAATGAATACGAGCAGGAAATGCTAAAAACACTCAGGTCAGGCAACATCAGTGGAGAGAGAAACAGAGTTAATGTTTGAGGTCAATGATTTTTTGTCAGAACTGGCAGGTGTTAGAGATGAACAGTTTTAAATATGTACAGAACATGGAAAGGAGGGGACCAGGAAAGAAGAAAAAAGGGTTAATCTGATAATGGGGAAGTGGGTAGGAATGATTCATTGACTAAGTGGTGATAAACTGACTCATACAGAAACAAAAGATGGATCCAGAGGAGATGTAAATAGTTCCAGAATCTTGGAGAGATGGTTAGCATCTAAAGTTGCTAAATTCGTGTTGAGACTGGAAGGTGTTGTTTCCCGAACTTGCATTGGTCTTCATTGGAGACTGAGGGCAGAGAGGCCAGAGTGGGAGTGAGACATAAAATTATAGTGGCAAATGATCAGAAACTTGGGGTCACGCTTGTGGACTGAACCAAGGTGTTCAGAAAAGCAGTAAATACTAGCCTCTTGCAGTTTCTCCTCCTGCCAGTATATGGTATTGCTGTGTTTATCGTAATGCTACATTGTGCAAGTCTGCTTCTGAGATGTTTGCGAAACTACAGATTTTACTTAAAAGTACCAATTGTGAAATTATGGTCAAATCAAAGGTTAAAAGACCAGAATGAAGATTTTGAACTGGAGTTTTTGATACAGCTGCAATACTTTCCCCTTTTGATTCAGTGCCTTTCCCTTTTCCTGTTTCTCCATTTTTTCTTTAAAAAAAGCAATGTCCTTCTTTAAAACAGTAGCTGAGTCTAACCTGCTATCTTGTAACCTCAGTTTTTTTCCTCCGGTTCTGCCTTATCCTAAGGATCCACCCAAACTAACTTGCATTTTTTTAAAATTGAAACTTTATCTAGTATATTAAATCTTGCATCTTTCTGCATGCCCTGTCAAATTTTAAGCAAGCTCTTTTTGCATAGACATGCCCCTGTGAATGTGGGAAATTATAATGGAAATCTATAAAAATAAAGGCAGAATATGATGTCTGTGCACTCTGGTCTAATTATCCCCTATCTTCTATCCTGCTTCATCTAAAGACATTTAGTCTTCACTTTCATGTCTGCACTATTACACAGGATTGGTTGAAAGTTATTTTTCTTTAATATTAACACAATTTCTTATGCAAATATAAGTTTGGTGTGCAGCTTGTCCTCAGGACCTGTCCAGTTACACTGTCTAAAATGCTTCCTACATCAGTACCGGTTTTCCAATTCTACCAAAAGAATTGCTAGTGAGTGTTGCAGTGATGTCTGCAACGCAGCAGCGTTGCGTCAACCTAAGCTCCCTGAATATTTTTGTGGTATAACAATATAAATGAGACTTTATTCTTTTGCTTTACTAATTGCTGCTGATGGGACAGTAACACAGGTAACCAACAAATTCACATGATTCCATCCATTTCACCAATTGAATCACTGTGATATTTGTGTAGCACATTGATATCGATTTTGGAGGGAAGCGTGAAATTTCGTCAGTCAGCAGACATGCGCTTCTACCCAAACAGGAGAACATGCACAGGATCAAAAATTGCTTTATTATTTTCACACCTGAAATTGCAACAATGATCATTTTGGAAAAAAAATCATTGCACCAATTTAGGATTGTTCTGGTCTCTATACTAGTTTCTCTGCCAGTCAGAACAAGGTACACAATTTGTTTTGTACTCTGGCATATCTTTGCCAAATACACTCAACAATATTTTGATTCCTGTGCCTGTTAGTTCAGCTTCACTGTCATTTGTTGTTCACTCACATCTTCACTCTCTATTGTCTCTACTCATGCACTGTGCTCCTTTATTGCATTGACAAGCTCATTATTCCAAAAGGTCTGACTTGAACGAGCAAGACACTTGTTTAAACAGTCATATTTATATCATTCCCCACAGCTGGACCTACCAAAATGGTAGGTGTAATAAATGTTAAGCTGTTAACTAAAGGTGTGATTTCAGCTTTCCATCCAATTATTTAAGTAACAGAAGGATCCCTGTTCTGTGCTGTGGGTGGTTAATCTGATGAGGTGTTTAAAATGATGAAGGGTTTCAATAGGGTAGATAGAGAGAAACTATTTCCTTGGGTGGGGAATGGTCCAGAACAAGAGGGCCTAATTTTAAAATTAGTGCTAGGTCATTCAGGAGTGAAATCAGGGAGCAATTTTTCACAAAAGGCAGTGGAAATACAGAACTCTTCCTTCCCCAGAAGGCTGTGGATCCCGGTGATCAATTGGAATAAGATGCAGGGCCACTTCTTAGGATACGTCAAGGCCCTGATCTCATTGGTGCTCTGAGTGGTCAGCTTCCTTGGGTACTTCTAAGGAAAGATTTAAAAGCAGTGGAAAAGGGGCAGTGTGATCAATTGGCAGATATCCATTCGCCAAAATCAGGAAACAAGAGACAGTCTGTGATCCGCAACTGTTTTATTCTCAATCCACAGGTCGGTACAAATACCAGTTTCCATTCTTCCCTTCTGGATTAACTCCTTGTCCAGAAGTAACTCCCCAACTGGGGAAAAACCCAGCCCTTAATTACAAGCTGCATTGAGCATCACGTGCTCTCTATTAACTCTGAAGTAAGTCCTGTTTAATTAAAGGGACCAGCATTTTCAACATTGTCACAGCGTGGATTTGACCGGATGTTTAACTTGTATAAGACACTAGTTCGGCCTCAGCTGGAGTATTGCGTCCAGTTCTGGGCATTGCAATTTAGCAAAGATGTGAAAGCATTGGAGAGAGTGCAGAAAAGATTCACAAGAATAATTCCATGGATGAGGAATTTCAGTTATGAAGATAGATTGGAGAAGCTAGGGCTGTTTTCCTTGGAGAAGAGAAGGCTGAAAGGTGATTTGATAGAGGTATTCAAAATCATGAGGGGCCCAGACACAGTAGATAGAGAGAAACTGTTCCCACTCGTAAAAGGGTTGAGAACAAGAGGGCACAGATTTAAAGTAATGGATGCGAGAAGCAAAAGTGACATGAGGAAAAACTTTTTCACACAGAGTGTGGTTAAGGTCTGGAATGCACTGGCTGAGAGTGTGATGGAGGCAGATACAATCGAGGCATTCAAAAAGGAAATAGACTGTCATCTAAAAAGGAAGAATGTGCAGGGTTACGGGGAGAAGGCAGGGGAATGGAACTTGAATTGTTGTTTTGGAGAACCAGTGCAGACACAGTGGGCTGAATGGCCTCCTGTGCTGTAACAATTCTATGATGCTATTGGCTCTGGAGGTTACAGTAAAGAAGAGACACATGGGAGGTTAGGGCTGCTTTGCAGGAGAGTTGAAAGGAGGGGTGGGGTGGGGATTTGTAAGATTGGGAAGGGTTATGTTGAGTTAAGTAGTGATGGTTCACCTGCACTAACAATATTGAGAAGGCAGGAATGTAAGGCGTTAACGGGAAGATCAGAGCGTGGAATTCCCAATCGCGTTGAAGCAGAGTCCATAGGTTCTGCTAAAAGTGAATTTAGATGGTTGCTTGTCACAGGAACACTAACAGGAAGAGAGCAGGGTCGTGCTAGGCGACTTGGTGGTTTGTAAGGAAATGCTGGTTGCAGATTTGATCGGCCGAGTGTTTGAGCTGAAGGGGTTCAGTGATCCTGTTCAAGTAACATTGACACAGAGGTACCGGAACTGTTACCTACCGGCAGTCTCGGTAGATGAAAGGTTTCAAAAATGGACAAAGAAAAGAAATAGTGCAAATAATGCACAGCACAGTATATATTTTACAATGTTTCTTAAACTGACTTTGTTTTTTCTTTTCTAAAACAAAAAAGGGTGAAATGATTAATAACATAGAGACAAATGTGGTGAATGCTACTGAATATGTTGAGCGGGCAAAAGAAGAGACTAAAAAAGCAGTTCGATACCAGAGCAAAGCACGACGGGTGAGTTTCCTATTGAATTGCTTACAGATTATCATTCGTGAAATTATAGACACAACACAGGAGGCCATTCAGCCTCTCATGCCTGTGCTGGCTCTTTGAAAGAGCAGTCATCCTTAGTCCCACTTCCCTGCCTTTTATCTGTAACTTCCTCATCCTCAAGTACCTGTCCAACTCCCTTTGGAGATTATTTTTGGAATCCGTTTCCACCACCTTTTCAGAGTGAGTGTTCCAGATCCCAACAACTCTAGAAAAAAAAATTCTCATAATCTCCTCTCTGGATCTTTTGCCAATAATTTTAAATCTGTCCTCTGGACCCATTCAACAAAGGGAAGACTTTTTCCCTGTTTACCAAAATCTCTCCATCGTGGAAACCTCTTTTATGTCACCTCTTAACTTTCTGTTCCAAGGTGAACAGTTCCAACGTTTCCCACTTCTCCTCATGACTGAAGTGCCTCATCCCTGATATTATCCTGGTAAACCTCCTCTGCAGCCTTTCCAAGGTCTTTACATATTTCCTGAAGTATGGTGCCCAGAACTATCCACAGTGCTACAGCTGAGGCCTATCCAGTGATTGATAAAGTTCTAGCATGTTCTTTTTGGCTTGTATTCTGTTCATTTGTTTATGGACCCAAATTTTGTTTTATTCATTCATGGGATGTGGGTGTCGCTGGCTAGACCAGCATTTATTGCCCATCCCTACTTGCCCTCGGGAAGGTGGTGGTGAGCTGCCTTCTTGAACCGCTGCAGTCCTTGGGGTGTAGTAACACCCACAGTACTGTTCGGAAGAGAGTTCCAGGATTGTAACCCAGTGACAGTGAAGGAACGGCGATATAGTTCCAAGTCAGGATGGTGTGTGGCTTGGAGGGGAACTTGCACGTGGTAGTGTTCCCATGCATCTGCTGCCCTTGTCCTTCTAGGTGGTAGAGGTTGCTGTCGAAGGAGACTTGGTGAGTTGCTGTTGTGCATCGTGGTCAACCATAGTCAATATGGTTGACTCTTAACTGCCCTCTGAAATGGCAGAACAAGCTTCTCAGTTCAAGGGCAATTAGGGATGGGTAACAAATGTTGGTCTACCAGCGACACCCACAACCCATGAAAGAATTTTTTTAAATCTCCATCCCCAACGATGGGGGAGCCCAGCACATCAGTGCAAAAGACAAGGCTGAAGCATTCACATCCAACTTCAACCAGAAGTGCCGAATGGATGATCCATCTCGGCCTCCACCTGAAGTCCCCAGCATCACAGATGCCAGTTCTCAGCCAAGCCGATTCACTCCACGTCATATCAAGAAACGGCTGAAGGTACTGGATACTGCAAAGGCTATGGGCCCTAACAACATTCCGGCAATTACGTTGAAGACGTGCTCCAGAGCTAGCCATGCCCCTAGCCAAGCTATTCCAGTTTGGCTACAACTCTGGCATCTACCCGGCAATGTGAAAAATTGCCTAAGTATGTCCTGTACACACAAAGCAGGACAAATCCAACTCGGCCAATTACCACCCTATCAGTCTACTCCCGATCATCAGCAAAGTGATGGAAGGGATCGTCGACAGTGCTATCAAGTGGCACTTGCTTAGCAGTAACCTGCTCACTGATGCTCAGTTCGGGTTCTGCCAGGGCTACTCATCTCCTGACCTCATTACAGCTTTTGTCCAAACATGGACAAAAGAGCTGAATTGCAGGGATGAGATGAGAGTGACTGCCCTCGACATCAAGGCAGCATTTGACTGAGTGCAGCCTCAGAGCGCCCTAGCAAAACTGAAGTCAACGGGAATCAGGGGGAAAACTCTCCACTGGTTGGAGTCATACCTAGCACAAAGGAAGATGGTTGCGGTTGTTGGAGGTCAATCATCTCAGTTCCAGGACATCACTGCAGGAGTTCCTCAGGGTAGTGTCCTAGGCCCAACCATCTTCAGCTGCTTCATGAATGACCTCTCCTCCATCATAAGGTCAGAAGTGGGGATGTTCGCTGATTGTGGCTTCCTTGTGGCCTTTGATTTCTGTGGTGATGTTTTGAGATTCCTGTCAAACTTTGAGCCACTTGTCCTGTCTTAAAAGGATTTTAGGGAAGAGTCTTGTGGTTTCGGCATTTAACAGTAGCTGTTGTGCTTTTTGTCCTCACCTGGATTGTCTAGCAGTTGCAGGTGCGACGAGAGAGAGTTGTTAATTGGTTTTGTGTTTGGTTCAGCGCCTCACACAAGTGAGTGTTGGATGACGTACATCTGAATCTGCCCACACAGCAAGGAGGAACTAAACTTTGCAAGTTGCCCACATGCTTCAGCTGGTCTCAGCATTTGCAATCATAGAATCTTACAGCACAAAAGGAGGCCATTCAGCCCATTGTGCCTGTGCCAGCTCTTTGAAAGAGCTATCCAATTAGTCCCATGTCCTTAATCTTTTCCCACTGCGCTGCATGTATTTTCCTTTTCAAGTATTTATCCATTTCCCTTTTGAATCTGCTTCCAAAGCTCTTTTAGGCAGTACATTGCAGATCACAACAACTCAGTGTTTATATTTTTTTTAAAAAGCCTTCCCATCTCCCCTCTGATTTTTTGCCAATTATCTTAAATCGATCTCTGGCTACCATCCCTCCTGCCAGAGGAAACAGTTTCTCAGTATCTACTCTAACACAACTTCATGTAACTTTGAACATCTCTGTTAAATCTCAGCTGAACCTTCTCTGCTGAGCTGCTACTCAACCAATTGCAGGTGTGTGAGGGAGAGCTGATTGTAGAATTCCTGAAGGCGTGCAAGTGAAATGGAGGAAACCCCTCTGCCCAATTGCGATTTGATCAAAATACTGCCAAAACAGGCAAAAATCATCACTATCATTTTTAATTTTCTCCTGAAGGTTTGCTGAGGTGTGCTTGCTACAGGTTGCTGGTCTCTCTGCAGTATCTTGTTCAAATGGCCATTGTTAATGTCTAAACACAGTTGCTGAGCACTGCAGCAGGCACCATAACTGAATCTGATCTGTTGCCACATTCCCAGAAACAGTCTGGATAACAGAGTAGGAAAAAAAGAAAGACTTGCATTTATAAAGCAACTTTCACGATCTCGGGATGCCAAAAGTGCTTTACAACCAATACAGTTGTTGTTGTGAAGTCACTGTTGTAACATAGAAAACAGGGTTGCCAATTTGTGCACAGCAAGATGAGTAGATAATTTTTTTTTTAATTCATTCATGGGATGTGAGCCTCATTGGCCAGGCCAGCATTTATTGCCCATCCCTAATTGCCCTTGAGAAGGTGGTGGTGAGCTGCCTTCTTGAACTGCTGCAGTCCTTGGGGTGTAGGTGCACCCACAGTGCTGTTGGGAAGGGAATTCCAGGATTTTGACTCAGTGACAGTGAAGGAACAGCGATATAGTTCCAAGTCAGGATTATGTGTAAATTGCAGGGGAACTTGTAGGTGGTGGTGTTCCCATGCATTTGCTGCCCTTGACCTTCTAGGTGGTAGAGGTCACTGGTTTGGAAGGTGCTTTCGAAGGAACCTTGGTGTGTTGCTGCAGTGCATCTTGTAGATGGTACACACTGCTGCCACTGTGTGTTGGTGGAGGGAGTGAATGTTTGTAGATGGGGTGCCAATCAAGCAGGCTGCTTTGTCCTGGATGGTGTCGAGCTTCTTGAGTGTTGTTGGTGCTGCACCCATCCAGGCAAGTGGAGAGTATTCCATCACACTCCTGCCTTGTGCCTTGTAGATGGTGGACAGGCTTTGGGGAGACAGGAGATGAGTTACTCGCCGCAGAATTCCCAGCTTCTGACCTGCTCATGTAGCCACAGCATTTATGTGGCTGGTCTTGGTTAGTTTCTGATTAATGGTGTCCCTCCCAGGATGTTAATAGTGGAGGATTCAGCAATGGTAATGCCGTTGAATGTCAAGGGGAGATGGTTAGATTCTCTCTTGTTGGAGATGGTCATTGCCTGGCACTTGAGTGGCGCGAATGTTACTTACCACTTATCAGCCCAAGCCTGGATGTTGTCAGGTCTTGCTGCATATAGACTTGGGCTGCTTCAGGAGTCGCGAATGGTGCTGAACATTGTGTAAACATCAGCGAACATCACCACTTCTGACCTTATGATGGAGGGAAGGTCATTGATGAAGCAGCTGAAGATGGTTGGGGCCTAGGACACAACCCTGAGGAACTCCTGCAGTAATGTCCTATGACTGAGATGATTGACCTCCAACAACCACAACCATCTTCCTTTGCGCTAGGTATGACTCCAACCAGCGGAGAGTTTACCCCCTGATTCCCATTGACTTCAGTTTTGCTAGGGCTCTTTGATGCCGTATTCGGTCAAATGCTGCCTTGATGTCAAGGGCAGTCACTCTCACCTCACCGCTTGAGTTCAGCTCTTTTGTCCATGTTTGGACCAAGGCTGTAATGAGGTCAGGAGCTGAGTGGCCCTGACAGAACCCAAACTGCGCATCAGTGAGCAGGTTATTGCTGAGCAAGTGCCGCTTGATAGGACTGTCGACGACTCCTTCACTTTGTTGATGATTGGGAGTAGACTGTTGGGGCGGCAATTGGCCACGTCAGATTTGTCCTGCTTTTTGTGTACAGGACATACCTAGACAATTTTCCACATTGCAGGGTAGATGCCCGTGTTGTTCCTGTCCTGGAACAGCTTGGTTAGGGGCGCAGCTAGTTCTGGAGCACAGGTCTTCAGTACTATTGCCGGAATGTTGTCAGGGCCCATAGCCTTTGCAGTATCTGTTTTACTGATGTTGGTTGAGGGGTAAATATTTGCCAGGACATCAGAAAAAAATGCCCCTGCTCTTCAAAATAGTGCCTTGGGATTATTTGCATCCACCTCAGAGGACAGACAGTGCCTCAGTTTAACATCTCATCTGAAAGACGGCACCTCTGACAGTGCAGCACTCCCTCAGTGTTGTATTGAAGTCTAAGGAGTAGAAGCCTTGAGCTTGTGACTCAGAGGTATGAGTGCTGCCCCCTGAGGCACAGCTGACACCTGATAGATGCAAAATCTCTGGGAATTAAATATTAATCTTCTGGACACTGCTGTGAGCAACCTGGCTGAAAATTGTAGGGCCATTAAAAACAATTGTGTTTCTTCAATTTATTTGAACACTTTCAGTATTAGTTATAAAAATATTGGAGATGGGGAGGCTGTTTGACAGTCAAAATATCCAATTGGGTTAACAAAGAAATTTTTGTTTCCCAGTCAGTGCAGGAAGGCGGGACACTGCAAGGATTGATGTCAGGGAATCAATGGTGGGACTGTGGGTGGGGGATGCTGGAGTGCAAGGTCATGTTACTAACCTTTCTGAAATACATGCAACTGGAGGTTGAAACCCTGTGGCAGGGAGTGGGGGCCCATCACTCACCCTCGTAACCTGAGAGCAGAGCTTAGTGAGGGGAGACCTTTGGTAGGGCAGCCACTTCTCAGATTAAGGACTGTTCGACTATACGAAGCAGAGGTTTTCTCTTTGTACAGTTTAAGGCAACGTTGACTGATGTGTCTAAGAGTTGAATTAAACTGGCCTGAATTTGCAGTGGTGGGTTTATTCTATCTGTGGAGAACTTCACTCCGCCGTACTGAACATCAATCAGAGTAGATCAGAAACAAAATACTGCGGAAGCTGGTAATCTGAAGTAAAAACACTCAGCTGGCCAGGCAGTATCAGTGGAGAGAGACAGAGAAAGACAAAGTTAATGTTTCGCGTTGATTATCTTTGATCAGGACGCTGGATGTTCCTGATTTTGCAGCAGTTTGATAGGACTAAGGATCCATAAAGAGAGCAAACCATAGCGAGTCTGATACCCATCAGTGACTGATAGCTTTCCTTGATGCTGTTTGACACTCTCGCCAACAATAAAGGGCCTATCTGGCTTCATGTGTTGCTGGTTTGAAATTTAGAAACCAATCAATATTGGTGCTTTTGCTTCAGTAAATAGCTCTTGGAGTCAAACATGCAAACAAGTGCTCAGTCTCTGAATACACAGCATTTCAGTATAAAATATTTACAGCAAATAATGGAAGACTTTCAGTGTCTTGCACTGCTGCAAGGTTGAGACTGCAGGATTAAATTCCAGTGCTTTGCTTTGTCTCAGTAAGGTTAACCACACAACTGCAGGGTGTGTACATGCTGCTTATTCTGTCCCATCCTGTTTTCCCCTTGGTGCAGTACTGAGGGAGTGCTACATTGCCATAGGTGCTCTCTTTCAGATGAGACATTAAACCAAATTTGTCTGCTGTTGTGGACTTGAAGAATCCCACAGCATTATGGTAATGTAAGGGTTATGTTTCTAGATTAGTGACCTGGACTGACATTCCAGTGAACTCGAGTTCAAATCCCCCCCCACACTCTCTTTTCCCCCCCCCCTCCCCCACTCTCTTTTCCCCCCCCCCCACTCCCCACCCCCCATCCTCCCAACCCACCGTGGCAGTCTGAGAATTTGAATTCAGTCTATATTTTTTTTTAATTGGAAATAAAAAGCTGTCATTAAAAGTGACCATGCAGCTGTCAGATGGTCTTTGAAAACCCAACTGGTTTGTTAACATCCCTTTAGGGAAGGAAGCCTGCTCTCCTTACCTGGTCTGGGCCTGTATATACTACAGCCCCACACTAACATGATTGATTCGAAACTGCCTTCTGAAGTCACCTTGAAAGGAAGTCTGTTAGGCATGGGCAATAAACATTGGCCTTGCCACTGATACCTTTCGTGGAGGAGCAGGGTTTTCCCCTAGTCTCCTGGTCAATGTTCCCTTCTCCACCTGTCACAATTCTAACAAATTAACTGGTTATTTGTCAAATAGCTGCTTTGGAATCTTGCTGTGTACAAATTGGTTGCCACATGGACCTACATAACAGTGACTGCACTTGTATAACAATGAATTGGCTGTAAAATACCCTGGGTATTTGCTGCATAATTATAAGTTCACGTGTCATTCAGTCCTTTTTTTATTTTGACTTTATTTCTGTCTAATAAATTTTTCTACATTCTTGATGGGTTCTGATAATTCAGCTGAAAACATTGTTTGTCTTGGTAGTTTCAGTGGAGCAGTGAGCATTCCAAAATGTAATTTTTTTCCCCTTTCTCATCTCTTGCAGAAAATGTTTGTGATCATGATTTGTGTTGTGGTCCTCTTAGTCATTATTGCAATTATCATCGGAGTGACTGTCCCGTCATAGCGTACAGACTCTTGGAACACATGTCCAGGAAGACTTGTTACAGGTCCCGCGTTGCTGATTAGGGCTAATCGTGCTGGCTGAGCCTTATAACGTTACTCTTTTATTTTTGTTTTTTAGTCATGGGATGATGCAAGTGCAGCAACAAAATAACAGTTGCTTGTGGAATGCTTAGTACCAAAGCATTTGCTGCCATGAATTGACCAGTTTGTACAATACTTGACCGTTTTTATACCATATAAATGTTAAATATTCTTTTTTTAAGTTAACAATTTGCTTTGGAAACTGTTTACATAATAAAGATTCTGTTGATTTACAGTGTTGTTGATCTTTTGGCTGCCATAAGAGGAAAGCAAGAACAATGTCATTTGCGTCATCAATGTTGCTAATTAATGTTTAATAGTAAGTCACTCCCCCCTCCCCCTGTGCATAACAGGTGCTCACACTCCAGCAGTCAGGATTGTGCTCCTCCACCACTGCACACACATGTATTTAACAAGAAACATTATGTTGGGAAAAGCCGAATGTAGCGAATGCATTGCCAATAACTGGAAATTACAGTCAGGAAGGCCTTACTGAATGACGACAGCAGAATTATTGAATTTATTGTGAGCAGGGACCACCACAAGAGGTGCTCTAGTGAAATATTTTGCCACGTTGGGGTTTGGCCAATGGTTAAAGGACCCTTAACTCTCAATGACCTACATTCGTGTTCCACAATATTAGTTCGTAAGCAAGGTGGGAGCTGAGTGTTTTATTGAGTTGAACCTTGTGGTTAAAACGTGCATTACCTCCTGGGACAGTGAGGCTCAGTTGCACTTTTTAAAAAGAAAATTAAAAATTTACAATTTAGCAAACTTGTATTTAATAATTGTACTTTATAAATCCTGCTCCAGCTTAATGTTTACACAGATTGAGAAAGGTAAAAGCCATTATGACTGATATATTGTGTAGTAACAGCTGTCGTACACATTACCTTTAGACTAGGTGAATGTAAGCTACTGAACATGTTACTGATTTTGATGTGTCTGTATCCATTAGTATACTATGTGAAGATGGACATTAAATATTTAGATTCTTTATGCATATGTAAAGGTAAGCTGATTAGACCGGTTTTAAAGGCTATGTACATTTTGTTTTAAAAGAAAAACCCCAAATAAATTGAGGATTGTTTTTAACAGTCCTGTAAATACATTACTGGTTTACTAATCACTTGCTGTGTACCTTACTTAATGTGTAACCTGAACACAGCATTCAATATCAGGTTATTGTAACAACATACTGGAAGTTAGATATTGTCTCTGTGCAGCATTCCCTTGTATGTTACATAGGTTATCACTGTTCATGGTCAGTTTTTCAAGTTATGCTTTTTTAAATATATACATCTTTCAAGAGTTATGTAATCTCTTCTGAAATGCAACATACATTTTTCTGGTTGATGTAAAAAAGAATCAAACCTGAGAATTCTGTATTAGATACTGTGTAGATATTTTGGGATGTAAATTAACTTTGTATTGCATTACTATTTCGGAGTGTAAATTATGTTTTGTTAAATTCGAGAATAAACTAATATCCAAGCCATCGCAGTAGTCTCACATACTAATGTTAATGTATCAGAAACTTAGCATGTAAGTTGCCTCAAGTTATATGGAGAGCCTGGTCTTGTTCTCCTTTAGAGCTGAGAAGGTTAAGGGGAGATTTGATTGAGGTGTTCAAAGTTGTGAAGGGGTTTGATAAGAGTAAATAAGGGTCAGTTACCAGAGGGCACAAATTTAAGTTAATTGGCAAAAGAACCAGAGGAGAGATGAGAACTTTTAGTGTAGCTTTTGAGTTATGATCGAGAATGCACTGCCTGAAAGGGTGGTGCAAGGAGATTCAATAATAACTTTCAAAAGGGAATTGGATACATATTTGAAAATTGTTTGCACTGGAGTGCTGACTTGGGTTGCATTAGAGTGTTAATGTGGAAGTTTGGTGACTGAGGATAATTAAGGGTTAATTTTATCTTAAGTCTAGTCTGTCTTTTATTGAGCAGATTAACTTAACAATTGCTGTTTGGGTTGGAGAAGGTGAGTTTTAGACCAGCTTTAAACAGAGTTCACTCAGGCTCTGCTTGCAGCTGCATCTTGCTAATTAGAGAATTGGCTTAAACCAGTTTTCAGGGGCTAGAGTCAGTCAGTATAAAAGTGGGCCATCTTACAGTGCTGACCTTGTTTGAACTGGAGTGCTGACTTGGGTTGCATTAGAGTGTTATAGTGGAAGTTTGGTGACTGAGGAAGTTCGGTGAGAAGGGAGCGAGGAGCTCCTTTCATTTCCTACCTGTCCTCAGAGTGAGGGGAGCTGAGAGTTTCCAAAGAGCACAGCTGACTGGTGAGTAAGTCCTGGTGGGTATTTTTCAAAGTGGATTGAATTGTAAGTCATTGTTTTAGCAAGACTTAGTTGTTTTTTTGTAATTAGAATCTAAAGTTTTAAATTTAAAGGGTTTAGTCATGGCAGGAGAGCTTAAAGCCGTGGTTTGCTCCTCTTGCTGCATGTGGGAATCAGGGAACATTTCCAGTTCCCAGGACCAGCATGTGTGCAGGAAGTGTGTCCAGCTGCAGCTCCTGGAAGCTAGGGTTTCAGAGCTGGAGCGGCGGCTGGAAACACTGTGGAGCATCCGCTAGTCTGAGAGCATTGTGGATAGCACTTATAAAGAGGTGGTAACACCGCAGCTGAAGGGACTTGAGGAAGGTAGGGAATGGGTGACCACCAAGCAGTCCAAGAGAATCAGGCAGGTAGTTCAGGAGTCCCCTGGGGTCCTGCTTGCAAATCGGTATTTCATTTTGGAGGCTGATGCTGGTTCCTCCAGGGAGTGCGGACAGAGCCAAGCTTCTGGCACCGCAAGCAGCCTGTCTGCACAGGAAGGGGGAAAGAGAGGAAGAGCAATAGTAATAGGGGATTCTCTAGTCAGGGGAACAGATAGGCGCTACTGTGGCCGTCAACGTGACTCCAGGATGGTGTGTTGCCTCCCTGGTGCCAGGGTCTGGGATGTCACTGAACGGCTGCAGGGCACCCTGAAAGGGGAGGGTGATAAGGCAGAGGTCATGGTACATGTTGGTACCAATGACATAGGTAGAAAGGGGGATGAGGTCTTGCATCAAGAATTCAGGGAGTTAGGCAGTAGTCTAAAAAGCACGACCTCTCAGGTTGTAATCTCTGGATTACTGCCAGTGCCACGTGCTAGCGAGTATAGAAATAGGAGAATAGCACAGATGAATGCGTGGTTTAAGAGTTGGTGCAGGAAGGAGGGTTTTAGATTCCTGGACCACTGGGGCCGTTTCTGGGGAAGGTGGGACCTGTACAAGCAGGACGGTCTACATCTGAACCAGAGGGGGACCAACATCCTTGCTGGCGGGTTTGCTAGTGCTGTTGGGAGGAGTTTAAACTAATTTGGCAGGGGGAGGGGATGCAGACTCCGAGCAGAATAGGGACACAGCTAAACACAGGAAAGTGAACAAGTCAGAGGGAATACAGCAGAAGTAGGTTTCAAGGGAGTAAGACCAGGATGGAAGGCCTCTACTTTAATGCCAGGAGCATTGCAGGTAAAATGGATGAGTTAAGGGCAATGATTGACACGTGGAATTGTGATATAGTAGCCATCACGGAGACATGGTTGAGGGAGGGGCAGGATTGGCAGCTCAATATCCCGGGATATAGAATCTTCAGGCGAGACAGAGGAGGGGGCATTGCAATATTAGTTAAGGAGTCAGTTACTGCAGTAAGGAGAGATGATATCTTGGAATTGGCATCAAATGAAGCTTTATGGGTAGAGTTTAGGAATAAAAAAGGGACAGCCACATTGTTTATTATAGATCCCCAGATCGCAGGAAATTGAGCAAATATGTGCACAATTTGCAGAGGTGTGTAAAAATAATAGGGTAATTATATTAGGTGATTTCAACTTTCCCAACATTAATTGGGATAGTCATCGTGTTAAGGGCTTAGATGGAGTGGAGTTCTTAAAATGTATACAGCAGAACCTTTTAGCTCAATATGTAGAGGACCCAATAAGGGTGGGTGCAGTGCTGGACCTAATTCTGGGGAATGAAGCCGGACAGGTGGTTGATGTGTTGGTGGGGGAGCATTTTGGTGATAGCGACCACAACATGGTACAATTTAAGCTTATTATGGAGAAAGAAATAGACAAGTTGCAAAAAAAGGTTTTGGATTGGGGGAGAGCGAATTTTAGTAAAATAAGGCAGGATCTGGCCAAGGTAGACTGGAAAGAGTTACTTGTCGGGAAATCTGCAGAAGAGCAGTGGGGGGCATTCAAAAAGGAAATGGGGAAGGTACAGGCCCAACATGTTCCCTCTAGGATAATAGGTAGGAGCAACAAGCCCAGAGAACCATGGATGACTGGAAACATTCAGGGTACGATGAGAAGGAAAAGAGAGGCTTTTAGCAAATACAAGGAGAGCAAATCAATGGAAGCATTAGTGGAGTACAGAAAGCTTAGGATGGAGCTTAAGAAAGCAATTAGGAGAGCAAAGAGGGGATATGAGAAAGCTCTGGCTGGTAAAAGTAGGGAAAATCCCAAGATATTCTATAAGTGTATCAATGGGAAGAGGGTAACCAGGGAAAGAGTAGGACCTATTAGGGACCAAGGGGGAAATTTGTGGGTGGAGCCAGAGGACATTGGTAGGGTGTTGAACGAATACTTCACATCTGTCTTCACCCAAGAGAAAGAGGATGTAGATATGGAACTTAGAAAGAGAGACTGTGAGGTTCTTGAGCAAATTGTCATAGGGAGTGACAAGGTATTGGAGGTTTTGGAAGGCTTAAAAGTGGACAAATCTCCAGGTCTGGACAACTTGTGTCCCAGGATGCTGTGGGAGGCGAGGGTGGAGATTGCAGGGGCTCTGACCCTAATTTTTAATTCCTCTCTGGCCACGGGGGAGGTGCCAGAGGTCTGGAGAACAGCTAATGTGGTCCCACTATTTAAGAAAGGTTGTAGAGATAAGCCAGGGAACTACAGACCAGTGAGTCTCACGTCAGTGGTAGGGAAACTATTGGAGAAAATTCTGAAGGAGAGAATCTATCACCACTTGGAGAGGCAAGATTTGATTAGGAATAGTCAGGCATGCCGTCCCTCTGACAAAGCCATGCTAACAAATTTGATTGAATTGTTTGAGCATGTGACCAGGTGTGTAGATGAGGGTAGTGCAGTTGATGTAGTTTACATGGATTTCAGCAAAGCCTTTGACAAGTTCCCACATGGGAGACTTATCAAGAAAGCAAATGCACATGGGATACAAGGTAACTTGATAAGGTGGATTCAAAATTGGCTTACCTGTAGGAGACAGAGAGTGATGACAGACGGCTGTTTTAGTGAGTGGAAGCCAGTGTCCAGTGGCGTACCACAGGGATCTGTGCTGGGTCCCCTATTGTTTGTCATTTATATAAACAACATAGATGAATATGTGGGGGGTAGGATCAGTAAGTTCGCGGATGGCACAAAGATTGGCCGAGTGGTTAACAGTGAGGTGGAGTGTCTTGGGTTACAGGAAGATATAGACGGGATGGTCAAATGGGCAGAAAAGTGGCAGATGGAATTTAACGCTGAGAAGTGTGAGGTGATACGCTTTGGAAGGAGTAATGTGACACGGAGGTAATCAATGAATGGCCTGACACTGGGAAGTTTCGAGGAACAAAGGGACCTTGGTGTGTTTGTCCATTGATCTCTGAAGGTAGAAGGGCAGGTTAATAGGGTGGTGAAAAAGGCATATGGGACACTTGCCTTTATCAATCGAGGCATAGATTACAAAAGCAGGGAGGTCATGTTGGAGTTGTACAGAACTTCGGTAAGGCCACAGCTGGAGTACTGTGTGCAATTCTGGTCGCCACATTATAGGAAGGATGTGATTGCATTGGAGGGGGTACAGAGGCAATTCACCAGGATGTTGCCTGGGATGGAACATTTAAGCTATGAAGAGAGGTTGGATAGGCTTGGGTTGTTTTCACTGGAGCAGAGAAGACTGAGGGGTGACCTGATCAAGGTGTACAAGATTATGAGGGGCATGGACAGAGTGGATAGGGAGCAGCTGTTCCCCTTCGTTGAAGGGTCAGTTACGAGGGGTCACAAGTTGAAGGTGAGGGGTGGGAGGTTTAAGGGGGATTTGAGGAAGAACTTTTTTACCCAGAGGGTGGTGACGGTCTGGAATGCCCTGCCTGGGAGGGTGGTAGAGGCAGGTTGCCTCACATCCTTTAAAAAGTACCTGGATGAGCACTTGGCACGTCATAACATTCAAGGCTATGGGCCAAGTGCTGGCAAATGGGATTAGGTAGGTCAGGTGTTTTAATGTATCGGTGCAGACTCGATGGGCCGAAGGGCCTCTTCTGCACTGTATTATTCTGTGATTCTGTGAAAATGAAAAATTCACAGGGCTGTGGGGAAAGAACAGGAGGAGTGGGACTAATTGGATAGCTCTTTCAGTGACCTAGCCCAGGCGCAATGGGCTGAATGGCTTCATTCAGTGCTGCAAGATTCTATCACTTAGTCTGAGTACAGGAAGAGGGCTCAGTTCAGTGCTCTGCACAGAAATCTCTCCTGAGCCTTCTCTCCTCCAGTCAACAGCCCAGTTTCAAATCAACAACCTCTTTCTTGCCCAAAGGTTGCCCCACAGCTGTACACAGACCTGGGCTCCTCAAGAATATTCCCTCCCTCCTCCAGATCTTAGTTATGGCTGCACCTCACCCCTCACTATTCAACATTGAGAGAGGCTGTGATAAATGGAGCCACAAGATTGTTGCATTAATCACCTTCATACCTTTACAAAAGCTGCCTATCTCTTCCTATACTTCACTTCCCAAACTCATCTACATTCTAAGTGCCTCAGCCTCTTGGTTTGCCTTTTTTTAATCCTTTCAAATGGTCTGTGATTCTCACATAGCCTATGAAAGTATTGCTTAAAAAAAGAGACAATCTGTCAAAGCTTTTCATCTTGCGCGCATCAGGACAGATGCAAGAATGCCTCATTTCAAAGGCAGCAACATTGCAAGCCCAACTGAAGCATAAAATGGTTCGTTTTGCAAACGGCTGCAGGGATGTGCTGTTTTGATACCTACCCTAATCAGCTCATTACTCACCGTGTATCACGCATACTCATGAAAGGGGTTAAGGCCACCTCTTTTCAACCTGAAAAATGCCCAATCTACCTCAAATTACTCTGGAAGGGTAAAGTAGCTGAAAAGTTTGAGCAACAGGTGAAGCTAGCCATTTCAGGTTGCTACTATGCAGTAGCAATGGGAATGGTGTTTTCCACTAATAGAATGCTGCCAAAAAGATGTTCTACCTATCGCACAAATGAGTAATGTGATATATGAATTTCAGTGCTGGTGCAATGCCAAGTACGTAGGCTATACGTTCCAACGACTGACAGATCATATCAAACTGCATGTCCCTTCGGCTGTTCGCAAAACGCAGAATACTGCCCGTACTCAACCAGCCTGTACTTGCAAAACTCAGGACACAATGTCCAAAGTTAGACATGATTCTGCGAATGGACAACACTCGAACAATCCCGAGTGTGCTAAGAATTACACTAACAACCACTTTAAGATTTTCAGTCGGGTTTGCAGTTTACTTACACTTGCTATAAGCTACATATATTCAAATGCAGTAACCTGTCCTCTGCAGGCAAAAGAAACGTGTCCAGGCTTTGCACCATTTTTTTTGAAGTAAACACCAGCATGAAGGACAATAGTTTCCTGGTGCATTCTCCATGGCAATGCCCCAATCAATCAGCACCCTTTTCTCGTGCAGTGTAAGTTGTTGCTCCCTTTAAAATTTGGCATTCTTGCGTTTGTCTTGGCGAGTGCAAGATGAAAAGCTTCAACAGCATGTCTCTCTTTTCAGTAATACTCAAGTTCTGTGCTGCCCAGCGGCAGTCTATGAAAGCCAACATTCCATAGAACATACAGCACATGAACAGAACATTCAGTCCAACTGCTCTATGCCAGTGTTTATGCCGCATATGAGCCTCCTCCCACCTTACATCATCTCACCCTATCAAAATATCTTTCTCTTTCTTTCTCCTTTGTGTATATCCAAAGATGCATCTATGCTAATTGCCTCAACTACTACTTGTAGTAGCGAGTTCCACATTCTCACCACTCTCTGGGTAAAGAAATTTCTCCTGAATTCCCTATTGGATTTATTATTAACTATCTTATATTTATGGTCCCCAGTTTTGGACTGCGCCATAAGTGGGAACATCTATACATCTACCCTACCAAACCCTTTCATAATTTTAAAGACCTCTTTCAGATCACTCCTTAGCCTCTTTTCAAGAGAACAATGCCCCACCTATCCTAGTCTTTCCTGATAGTTATAATGTCAGTTCTGGTGTCATTCTTGGAAATCTTTATTCTTTCACAGAATGTGGGCATTGCTGGCAAGGTCAGAATTTATTTACCTTGAGAAGGTGGTGGTGAGCTGCCTTCTTGAACCGCTGCAGTCCATGTGGGGTAGGTACACCCACAGTGCAGTTAGGGAGGGAGTTCCAGGATTTTGACCCAGCGACAGTGAAGGAACGGTGATATAGTTCCAAGTCAGGATGGTGTGTGACTTGGAGGGGAACTCGCAGGTGGTGGTGTTCCCATGTATTTGCTGCCCTTGTCCTTCTAGGTGGTAGAGGTTGCGGGTTTAGAAGGTGCTGTTGAAGCATCCTTGTTACATTGCTGCAGTGCATCTTGTAGATGGTACACACTGCTGTCACTGTGCGTCGGTGGTGGAGGGAGAGAATGTTTGTAGATGGGGTGCTAATCAAGTGGGCTGCTTTGTCCTGGATGGTATCGAGCTTCTTGAGTGTTGTTGGAGCTGCACCAATCCAGGCAAGTGGAGAGTATTCCATTACACTCCTGACTTGTGCCCTGTGGATGGTGGACAGGCTTTGGGGAGTCAGGTGGTGAGTTACTTGCCACAGAATTCCTAACCTTTGACCTGCTTTTGTAGCCACAGCATTTATGTGGCTACTCCAGTTCAGTTTCTGGTCAATGGTGACCCCCAGGATGTTGATAGTGGGGGATTCAGCGATGGTAATGCCATTGAATGTCAAGGGGAGATGGTTAGATTCTCTCTTGTTGGAGATGGTCATTGCCTGGCACTTGTGTGGCGCGAATGTTACTTGCCACTTATCAGCCCAAGCCTGGATATTGTCCAGGTCTTGCTGCATTTCTACACGGACTGTGTCAGTATCTGAAGAGTTGCAAATGGTACTGAACATTGTGCAATCATCAGTGAACATCCCCACTTCTGACCTTATGATTGAAGGAAGGTCATTGATGAAGCAGCTGAAGATGGCTGGGCCTAGGACACTACCCTGAGGAACGCCTGCAATAACGTCCTGAGACTGAGTTGATTGACCTCCAACAACCACAACCATCTTCCTTTGTGCTAGGTGTGACTCCAACCAGCGGAGAATTTTCCCTGATTCCCATTGACTCTGGTTTTGCTCGGGCTCCTTGATGCCATACTCGGTCAAATGCTGCCTTGATATCACGGGCAGTCACTCTCACCTCACCTCTGGAGTTTGAACAAAGGCTGTAATGAGGTCAGGAGCTGAGTAGCCCTGGCGGAACCCAAACTGAGCATCAGTGAACAGATTATTGCTGAGCAAGTGCTGCTTGATAGCACTGTCGATGACACCTTCCGTCCTTTGCTGATGATTGAGAGTAGGCAGATGGGGTGATAATTGGCCGAGTCAGATTTGTCCTGCTTTTTGTGCACAGGACATACCTGGGCAATCTTCCACATTGCAGGGTAGATGCCAGTGTTGTAGCTGTACTGAAACAGCTTGGCTAGGGGTGCGGCAAGTTCTGGAGCACAGCTCTTCAGTACTATTGCCAGAATATTGTCAGGGCCCATAGCTTTTGCAGTATCCAGTGCCTTCAGTCGTTTCTTGATATCACGCGGAGTGAATCGGATTGGTTAGAGACTAGCATCTGTAATGCTGGGATTCTCAGGAGACTGAAATGGATCTTCCACTCGGCACTTCTGGCTGAAGCTTATTGCGAATGCTTCTGCTTTATCTTTCGCACTGATGTGCTGGGCTCCCCCATCATTGAGGATGGGGATATTTGTGGAGCCACCTCCTCCAGTTAGTTGTTTAATTGTCCACCACCATTTACGACTGGATGTGACAGGACTGCAGAGCTTAGATCTGATCCGTTGGTTGTGGGATCGCTTAGCCCTGTCTATTGCATGCTGCTTCTGCTGTTTTTCATGCAAATAGTCCTGTGTTGTAGCTTCACCAGGTTTACACCTCATTTTGAGGTATGCCTGGTGCTGCTCCTGGCATGCTCTCCTGCACTGTTCATTAAACCAGGGTTGGTCTCCCAGTTTGATGATGATGGTAGAGTGGGGGATATGCCGGGCCCTGAGGTTATAGTTTGTGGTGGAGTACACTTCTGCTGCTGCCCCACAGTGCCTCATGGATGCCCAGTTTTGAGTTGCTAGTTATGTTTGAAATCTATCTCATTTAGCACGCTGGTAGTGCCACAAAACATGTCACTCCGCCCAATACTGTCACGGGCCGATGCACCTGTAGATTGGTGAGGATGACGTCAAATAGGTTTTTCCCTCTTGTTGGTTCCCTGAGTACCTACTGCAGACACAGTCTAGCAGCTATGTCTGTTAGGACTCAGCACTGCTGAGTCACTCTTGGTGATGGACATTGAAGTCCCCCACCCAGAGTATATTTTGTGCCTTTGCTACCCATCTTCAATATGAAGAAGCACTGATTCATCAGCTGATGGAGGTCAGTAGGTGGGAATCAGCAGGAGGTTTCCTTGCCCATGTTTGGTCTGATGCCATTAGACTTCATGAGGTCCAGAGTCAATGTTGAGGACTCCTTGGGCAACTCCCTCCTAATGCCACTGTGCCACCACCTTTGCTGGCTCTGTCAGTGGGACAGGACATACCTGGGGATGGGGGTGTGTGGGACATTGCAAGGTATGATTCCATGAGTGTGACTATGTCAGGCTGTTGTTTGACTGGTCTGTGAGACAGCTCTCCCACTTTTAGCACAAGCCCCCAGCTGTTAGCGAGGAGGACTTTCCAGGGTCGACAGGGCTGGGTTTGTCAATTCCGGTGCCTAGGCAGATGCTGGGTAATCCATCCAGTTTCATTCCTATTCTTAGGCTTTGTAGTGGTTGTTTGATACAACTGAGTGTCTTGTTAGGCCATTTAGAGTCAACCACATTGCTGTGGGTCTGGAGTCACATGTAGGCCAGACCAGGTAAGGACAGCAGATTTCTTTCCCTCAAAGGCGTTAGTGAACCAGATGGGTGTTTACAACAACTGACAATGGTTTCATAGTCACCATTAGACTAGCTTTTAATTCCAGATTTATTAATTGAATTCCAATTCCACCATCTGCTGTGGTGAGATTTGAACCCATGTCCCCAGAGCAATACCCTGGTCTTTGTCTGTCTGGTTTATTGATATTACCACTACACCAATGCCTCCAATGCATAGCCGGGCTTTGGGGAGACAGGAGGTGAGTTACTTGCTGCTCAATTCCAGCCTCACCTGTTCTTGTAGCTCCAACGCCTCTATATCCTTTTTGTCATATGGAGACCAGATTGGTGCACAATGCTCCAAGTGCATCATTGCTGTTTATTGCTTCATTGCCACACTCTGTCATTTACTTTGTCATTAGGATAAATATGCAGGTGTCACCAGGCTAAATTTAAAGCCCCCCAGAGCTGTTTTGAACTCCATTCCCTCAGACAGCCTTCGGATAATTAAGTGGAACCTAATGCTGATAATATAATGAATAGCAAAGGCTAACGTTATTCAGTATAGAATCATAGACGGTTTAAGGCACAGAAAGAGGCCACTTGGTATGGTGTTTTAAAAAATGCTAATGAGCAATTACCCTGCATGGAGTTCATCTGCCACATTGGAGCTGAGCCCAGTGGAGCTGAGATTGAGACCACTGAAATTCTGCAGATTTAGAACTTATTTTACATGTCAGAAGAGACTCTCATCCATCTGTTTGAACTGAATTCAGACACAGATCCCAGGCGGAGAGTCAGTCTAAGTCAACGTGTGCCTCTTGTGTCTGTTTTAATGTAGGATTCACATGTGTTCATTATTTTTCAATGTGCTATTCCAAGATCAAAACAAATAGGAAATAGTTTTTTTTTCTTATATGCTAACGCAGCTGGGTCAAAATCCTGGAACTCCCTTCCTAACAGCACTGTGGGTGTACCTACCCCACATGGACTGCAGCGGTTCAAGAAGGCAGCTCACCACCACCTTCTCAAGGGCAATTAGGGATGGGCAATAAATGCTGGCCTGCCAGTGACGCTTACATCTCATGAATGAATGAAAAACTTCTAAATGTGTCTTCCTCTTTTGGTCTAACAGGACAAGGCATTAAATGTACTGTTCACCCTAGCCTGTGCATTAAGTTGCCCTGTCATGTTTAGTGAACTTTGAAACATTTAACTCTTGGTGAGAGCTTCACTCACTTCGACTGGAGGTTATTTCTTTTGGGGGCCAAGTCTCCTTTATTATTCAGATATTTTTCTTGCCTTCCACTTTTCTCAACTATGAGACAGGTGAGGGAGCTGCTCACAAATCTCAACCACGAGAGCAACCCAGGCGTCATAGCCCTCCTTCCACTCTCACCTTCCTTTGCTCTATCATTGGTGGTTGTGTCCTTGTTTGGAGATGCCAGAGGGTATCTGAGCATTCAATTGTGTTTGTGTGGGAAAGACTTTGAATGAATGGGTCAGAGGTCCATTCATTGCCTAGAACAATACTGAGCCAATCCAGGCAGGAAGATCCCAGGTTTGACCCAAGGCCTGTGCTGGTTTTTCTAATCTAAGAGGGAGTTGTTGTTTGGTGGTAGTTGTGGTTTGGTGGTAGTTGTGGTTTGGTGGTAGTTGGGGTTTGGTGGGTAGTTGTGGTTTGGTGGTAGTTGGGGTTTGGTGGTAGTTGTGGTTTGGTGAGTAGTTGTGGTTTGGTGGTAGTTGGGATTTGGTGGTAGTTGTGGTTTGGTGGTAGTTGGGGTTTGGTGGTAGTTGTGGTTTGGTGGGTAGTTGTGGTTTGGTGAGTAGTTGTGGTTTGGTGGTAGTTGGGGTTTGGTGGTAGTTGGGGTTTGGTGGGTAGTTGGGGTTTGGTGGGTAGTTGGGGTTTGGTGGTAGTTGGGGTTTGGTGGTAGTTGTGGTTTGGTGGGTAGTTGTGGTTTGGTGAGTAGTTGTGGTTTGGTGGTAGTTGTGGTTTGGTGAGTAGTTGTGGTTTGGTGGTAGTTGGGGTTTGGTGGTAGTTGTGGTTTGGTGGGTAGTTGTGGTTTGGTGAGTAGTTGTGGTTTGGTGGTAGTTGGGGTTTGGTGGTAGTTGTGGTTTGGTGGTAGTTGTGGTTTGGTGAGTAGTTGTGGTTTGGTGGGTAGTTGTGGTTTGGTGGTAGTTGTGGTTTGGTGGGTAGTTGTGGTTTGGTGGTAGTTGGGGTTTGGTGGTAGTTGTGGTTTGGTGAGTAGTTGTGGTTTGGTGAGTAGTTGTGGTTTGGTGGTAGTTGGGGTTTGGTGGTAGTTGTGGTTTGGTGGGTAGTTGTGGTTTGGTGGTAGTTGGGGTTTGGTGGTAGTTGTGGTTTGGTGGGTAGTTGTGGTTTGGTGAGTAGTTGTGGTTTGGTGAGTAGTTGTGGTTTGGTGAGTAGTTGTGGTTTGGTGGTAGTTGGGGTTTGGTGGTAGTTGTGGTTTGGTGGGTAGTTGTGGTTTGGTGGTAGTTGTGGTTTGGTGGTAGTTGTGGTTTGGTGGGTAGTTGTGGTTTGGTGGGTAGTTGGGGTTTGGTGGTAGTTGGGGTTTGGTGGTAGTTGTGGTTTGGTGAGTAGTTGTTGTTTGGTGGTAGTTGTGGTTTGGTGGTAGTTGTGGTTTGGTGGGTAACGCTCTTATCTCTGAGTCCAGAATGTTGTGGGTTCACACCCCACTCCAGAGTCATAAATACATCCAAGCTGATGCTGCCAGTGCTGTTCTGTTAGTTGTCATCTTTTGCAGGTCTAGTAAACCAAGGCCTCGTCTGCACTCTCAATTGACTGTATAGGATCCCATGGCACTATTTTACAGAGGAGCAGGGGAGTTCTCCCCCGTGTCCCAACCAATATTTATCAATCAACCAATATCACTAAAATAGATTATCTGGTCGTTTATCTCATTGCTGTTTGTGGGATCTTGCTGTGCACAAATTGGCTTCCGCCTTTCTCAATTATACAGCAGTGACTACACTTCAAAAGTACTTCGTTGGCTGTAAAGCGCTTTGGGGGAACAACCAGGGGTCCTGAAAGGTGCTATAGAAAAGTAAGTTCTTTCCTTAATGCAATAAAGAAGAATCTAATCTCTGCAACCAAATCAACAGACGCAGTCGAAGAAAGGGAAAGGGGAGAGAGGAAATTAGATTCAAAAATAAGTAATAATTGACTCGCTAAAAAAAAAAGTTTTATTGATATGTTCCTTTGTGAGTAAAAATTCTGTGGAAACCAAGTGAACGCGGATGTGATGAAAATCACCTGATGATGAGGATGGAACCGATGATGAATGCCAGGTGTGAAGCTGTGAGCTGTAATACTTGAGAGATCTAGGCACTGGGTAGGGGGTAGTGTCTGTGAGTCAGCTACTGACATTTCCTTAGCTCTCCAATAAATGGCTGGCAATACTGTGGGTGTCTGTGTTAGCAGCAATGCTGCATTATATGGCAGTGCCTGCAGAGACAGGGAAGTGTTAAGAACAGTGCTGGATCATGTGTAACATTGCTAACACTGCACATGTCTAGTGCAATAAACTGGCTGATACCCAAGGGGCTATCCATTTCAACAAAAACTCAGGGAGTGCTGAGAGAGAGAGCTGCAGGGGGTAGGGAGGGAGGTTAAAGCTTTCTAAATACTTTTTACATATGTTGCATTTAATTAATTAACTCACCATCAGTCTTATCATAATGCACAGGGGAGAGTTCAGGGTGAGCTATAGGTTTCTTTTTACAATCCTGGAGGAAGAGGATGAAAATTGTAGCAGCTCCCTCGACTGTTCCAGTTCACTTGCAGATTTGAGTTCAGTTGTGTCTCTGATGGTTGATGCTGGGCTGATTTTCCTTTCGCTGACTTTCCTACTTTCCCTCAGGTCAGTGTTTAAATTAAGCTCCAAAGTGAAATATAATGATTTGCTTCTGTTGCCGTTTAAATCCAGTTGCTTTTTTTGGACATTTTGCATGTTTCCAGAGTTAAATTTTAATTCTACTGATTGAATGAAGATGTTTAATATTTACTTGTCTGATACTGTAGCATCATTCACACCTGACGGTTTAATTGCAAGCAGAGTTTTCCCTCTGCGACTCTTTTGCCCTCGTAGTTTTTGTGATGATGTTCATGCTTTGTGCTCATTGCAGCTGAGACCTAGAGGAACCTCACCCATCACCTGAGTAAGATACATCCACACACTCAGAGCCTCCTCCTTCTTACTGTGTGGGAGGCAGAATTCCCCCTTCACACGTCAGAAAAAGGCTGCTGGATATGTAGGATGTGACTTGTGAAAGATTGGAAAAATAAATGCTTGGGAGTTGCCAACTCTCCAGGATTGCCCTGGGATCTCCAGGAGGAAATATCATAACGGCATTAACAAAACAAATGCCTTCATTTCCTTTAAGCACTTTTGTTTTGGGTAACATTGGGTTCGGATGTCAGTGGCTGAAAAGATAAAATTCAAGACAACAAATAGATGTGGTAAGTGAGGCAGTGCAGCTGATGTAGCTGTGTCAAGGAGAGCAATGATCCTCTGGATGGACAGCCACTCTATCCTGTGTTCTGTTGTTTCTGTAAGAGTCCAGTCTGCTCGAGCTGTACTCAAGACAAAGGGACAACAGGCAACAGTAGGTGACTGGAGGAACCTTCCAATCCTGGCCTGGCTTCTGCAGATTCTGGAAATCAGCATTGAGATGGAAAAGAGCATCTGGTTTATGCAGCCTGGAGACTGAGGGACGGATAATGCTGCAGAATAAGTTCAAGAACATGGAGTGTACTCGAGGGAGATTCTAAGTGTCATCAGTGGGACACTCCCAGCTTGCTTGTCTTTTAACTGTTGCACAATACCTTGGTGCAGGGTTTAATTTTACTTTAGGAGCACTGAGGGAGCCAATTCATAATTAAGGTTCACAGCGTATCATAGAGTGTTTTCTCTTTCTCCCTTTTTTCCTTCTTATTCATTCCAACAGCATAAATATTCACTCCCTCCACCACCGACGCACAGTGGCAGCAGTGTGTACCATCTACAAGATGCACTGCAGCAATTCGCCAAGGCTCCTTCAACAGCACCTTCCAAACCCGCGACCTCTACCACCTAGAAGGACAAGAGCAGCAGATGCATGGGAACACCACCACCTGCAAGTTCCCCTCCAAGTCACACACCATCCTGACTTGGAACTATATCGCCGTTCCTTCACTGTCGCTGGGTCAAAATCCTGGAACTCCCTCCCTAACAGCACTGTGGGTGTACCTAACCCACATGGACTGCAGCGGTTCAAGAAGGCAGCTCACCACCACCTTCTCAAGGGCAATTAGGGATGGGCAACAAATGCTGGCCTGGCCAGTGACGCCCACATCCCATGAATGAATAAAAATAAACCTTCCTGATTTTTTCAATTCCCAAACTTTTAGGGCTGTGGGAAAGCTGGGTGATCTTGTATCAGGGTGGTGCTTCCAGGAAAAGTGGCAACATATTAACTGGGAAACACTGATGTGGGCAAATTCTGTGTGCCTGAAAACCTCATTTCTGCAACCAGCATTGGTGGAAAGGGGAGGGTTGAGGGAGATTCTGTAACCCAGCATCTGCATACAAACTGGGAGATTCAGGATTAAGAATGGGAGTCAGGCAAAACATGAACTTGAACAGCAAGATTTCGGTAACTAAGGGTGGCTGTTAAAGTTGAGGGCTGAAGAGGCAATTAGAAATGTTTCTGCAGGGAGAGGGGGCTGAAAGTTTGAAGAGGAAGAAATGGGTGAGGTCAGGGTCAAGTAAAGCAAAGAGAGGACATGAAAAATATTGGCAGGTAAAATCAAGGAAAACCTGAAGCTGTTTTATCAGTACATTAAGAACAAGAGGATAATTAAGGAAAGGGTAGGGTCTATGAGAGATGTACAAGAGAATTTGCACATCATTTGGATGCAGATGATGTGGACAGGGTTTTTAAAGAGTTTTTTGCCTCTGTCTTCACAAAGGAGAGGGATCATGCAGACATTGTAGTAAAAGAGGAGGTGTGAAATATATATGATTAGCATAATGATAGAGGAAATACTAGAGGGTCTGACATCCTTGAAAGTGGATAAATCGCCAGGGCCGGATGGATTGCATCCCAGGATGTTAAAGGAGGCCAGGGAGGAAATAGTGGATGCTCTGAGGATCATCTTCAAATCCTCACTGGATATGGGCAAGGTACCAGATGATTGGAGGTCTGCGAATTGTTGAAAAAGGATGCGAGGAATAGGCCAAATAATTATAGGCCGATCGGTCTGACCTCGGTGGTGGGTAAATTATTAGAATCAATTCTGAGGGACATGATAAACTGCCACTTAGAAAGGCACGAATTAATCAGGGATAGTCAGCATGGATTTGTTAAGGGAAGGTTGTGTCTTACTAACTTAATTGAATTCTTTGAGGAAGTAACAAGGAGGATTGATGAGGGTAGTGCAGTGGATGTGGTCTACATGGATTTTAGTAAGGCATTTGACAAGGTCCCACATGGCAGACTGGTCAGTAAGATGAAAGCCCATGGGATACAGGGGAATGTGGCAGATTGGATCCAGAATTGGTTCAGTGACAGGAAACAAAGGGTAGGAATCGACGATGTTTTTGTGAATGGAAAGCGGTTTCCAGTGGCGTTCCACAGGGCTTAGTGTTGGGTCCCTCGCTGTTTGTGGTTTATATTAATGATTTGGATTTAAATGTGGGAGGCATGATTGGGAAATTTGCTGATGACACAAAAATTGGCCGTGTAGTTGATAGTGAAGAGGATAGCTGTATACTCCAGAATGATATCAATGGTTTGGTTGAGTGGGTGGAAAAGTGGTAAATGGAATTCAATCCAGAGAAATATGAGGTAATGCATTTGGGGAGGGAAAATAGAGCGAGGGAATACACAATAAACGGGAGGATATTGAGAGGGGTAGAAGTGAGAGAGCTTGGAGTGCATGTCCACAGGTTCCTGAAGGTGGCAGGACAGGTAGATAGAGTGGTGAAGAAGGCATATGGAATGCTTTCCTTTATTGGCTGAGGTATGGAATTCAAAAGCAGGGATGTAATGCTGGAACTGTATAAAACACTGGTTAGGTCACAGCTGGAGTATTGTGTACAGTTCTGGTCACCACATTACAGGAAGGATATAATTGCTCTGGAGAGAATACAGAGGAGATTTACAGAAAGTTGCCAGGGATCGAAAGTTGCAGCTATGAGGAAAGATAGAAGAGACTAGGGTTGTTTTCCCTAGAACAGAGGAGGCTGATGGGGGCTTAATTGAGGTGTACAAAATGACGAGGGGCCTAGATAGAGTAGACAGGAAGGACCTGTTTCCCCTAGCGGAGAGGTCAATTACCAGGGAGCACAGATTTGATTGGTAGAAAGATTAGAGGGGACATGAGGAAAAATATTTTCACCCAGAGGGTGGTGGGTGTCTGGAATTCACTGCCCAGATCAGTGGTGGAGGCAGAAACCCTCAACTCATTTAAAAGGTACCTGGACATGCACCTGAAGTGCTGTAACCTGCAAGGCTACGGACCAGGTGCTGGAAGGTGGGATTAGACTGGACGGCTAGTTTTCTTTCAGCCAGCACGGACACGATGAGCTGAATGGCCTCCTTCTGTGCTGGAATTTTTCTATGGTTCTATTAGTCAACCGTTTTGTCAGATCTAATGGCCTGCTCTTCTTTCTAAATGTTCTTGTGGGATCTTGCTGTGTGCAAATTGGCTGTTGCATTTCCTACATTACAACAGTGAATACACTTCAAAAAGTACTTCATTGGCTGTAAAATGCTTTGGGACATCCTGAGATCACAAAAGGCACTATAGAAATGCAACGCAACCTCTCCCACTTTCAGCTGCATCCGATTTATATAGTTACGAGTAATTTCTGGGTTCCAAGTTAAAGAGTAGAATCAGCAATACTGGCATAAGATCACATTCTCCCCTCTGGTTAACGTTGGGCTAATTGTAATTACAAGTCTTTGATTTTTACCCAGCATTACACAGGCTTGAACCCACAATTTTATCAACATAGAGACAAGAATGCTACTCACTGAGCTAAAACTGACATGTACATATGGTGTTACCTAATTTTGTACTTAATCTATTTCTTAGACACAATCCTCATATTTATAGCGATCCTGAGACTATTTGTTGAACCCTTGCCTATTTCCTCCTGTGCTTCCTTCATTATTCTAGACTGTATCCTGAAGCAGACGAATGAGTCTTGTTGTAGCAGTGAACAAGAGAATCTTTCTTAACAAGTTAAGAAACTGGACACTAATCTGTGCATAGAGTACACTCTTAATTCTTTGACGTTTTCATGTTGTGAACTTCATCCTCCCAAACATTTGCAGTGGATCCCAACACCAAAGTTTTAACTTGGCATGTTGCCATAATGTATTAATTTAACACATTCTAAACTGAAGTGTTGAACCTCTTGCAAAGAGGAATTGAGAATATTGATTCAGTCACACATGCACTTGCAAATCCCCATGGAAACACCCTCAAGTGCAATGGGATAGCATTATGGCCTGGGTGAAACCAGCACTGTCTACAGAATAAAGCACAAGGCTGCAAGGTATTGGAGCAGGGTATGTTTTGTTGCAGGGAGTGTTTGAGGGAGACCATTACAGCTTTTAAGGGAAAATTGGATCAATGCTAGAGACAGATGAAGGCAAAGAACAATAGGAAGACAGCTGGTCAGTGGGATTAATTTGGGGATAGCGCTGGGAAATATGATGGACTGAATGGTCTCCTTCTGTGCTGGAAACCTACATGGTTAGGAGGAGAGCCTCCAAGTGTCAATGTCTTCACCTAGCTTTTAAAATTTCTAATCATGAAGTTGTCGCTGCGATTATTATTGTATTTTTCGCACTACTCCATTTATTAGTGTTGCTGAAAATAGTGACCCTTTGCCAGTAATAAGGCAATGCCTTGACCAATCGGAGTCAAGCTGCCTGGTTTAAATTTCAAACAAAACTTGGCAGTTAACTGTCAGTCACCGTAAACTGGGGCATTCTCCATGGCAACGCCTCTACCAATCAGAGGTCACTTGCCAACCAATCACCACCCTCTTCTCATACAGTATAAATTTGTTGTTTTCTCTTACATTGGTTATTCTTGCGGATTGTCCTGATGAGCGCAAGATGAAAAGCTTCGACAACATGTCTCTATTTTCGGCAATACTCAAGTTCTGTACTACTGAACGACCATTTATTAGTGTTCTCTATCAGTTCCATGTGTCACATTTTACATAAATCACAATTGAGCACGGTTTGTTAAGAAAATGTATAGAGACAGAGATGTTTTTTGACCTAGAGAGACTTTTGAGGCAACCGGAAGAGGAGCCAAACATCTTAAAACATTTCCAACATGGAACTCTGGAACTTAGGAACAGGAGAAGGCCATTCAGCCCCTCGAGTCTCTTCCTATCATTCAAATAGATCATGGCCGATCTGTATCTGTAATCCTTTTACCCGCTTTTGCTCCATATCCCTCGAAACCCTCATCCAACAGAAATCTGTCAATCTCAGTCTTGAAATTTCCAGTTGACCCCCAGCATTCACAGCCTTTTGGAGGAGAGAGTTCCAGATTTCCACAACCTTTATGTGAAAAGTGTTACCTGATTTCACTCCAAAATGACCGAGATCTAATTTTGAGGTTGTGACCCCCTTATGCTGGATTTAGTTTCTCTGTACCAGCTCTATTGAGCACCTTAATCATTTAAACATCTCAGTTAAAGGATTCCTTAACCTTCTGAACACCGATATGGATTGACCTCATGCTCTGCACAGAGCCCTTCCTTATAAGGGTCACTAGTGTGACCTCACAGATTGGTCAAGCGACCAGTGTCAGACTATCTCTGAGCAATTCCATGGAGGTCTGCTAGTATTATACAGAAAGAAAGAATATGTATTTCTACAGACTCTTCTAGAAGCTGGGATATCCCAAAGCACTTTACAGCCAATGAAGTACTTTTGAAATGTGGTCACTATGGTAATGTAGGAAAGGTGGCAGCCAATTTTCACACAGCAAGATCCCACAAACAACAATGTGATACATTGCCATATAATCTGTTTAGTGTTGTTGATTCAGGATTAAAATTAGCGAAGAACACTGGGGAGAACGTCCCTGCTTTTCTTTCAAACAGTGGCCGTGGGATCTTTACATTCAACTAGGAGGGCAGACAGGCCCTCTGTTTAATGTCTCACCTGAAAAACACCACCTCCGACAGTGCAGCACTCCCTCAGTACTGACCCTCCGACAGTGCAGCACTCCCTCAGTACTGACCCTCCGACAGTGCAGCACTCCCTCAGTACTGACACTCCGACAGTGCAGCACTCCCTCAGTACTGACCCTCCGACAGTGCTGCACTCCCTCAGTACTGACCCACCGACAGTGCAGCACTCCCTCAGTACTGACCCTCCGACAGTGCAGCACTCCCTCAGTACTGACCCTCCGACAGTGCAGCACTCCCTCAGTACTGACCCTCTGACAGTGCTGCACTCCCTCAGTACTGACCCTCCGACAGTGCTGCACTCCCTCAGTACTGACCCACCGACAGTGCAGCACTCCCTCAGTACTGACCCACCGACAGTGCAGCACTCTCTCAGTACTGACCCTCCGACAGTGCAGCACTCCTTCAGTCCTGACCCTCCGACAGTGCAGCACTCCTTCAGTACTGACCCTCTGACAGTGCAGCAATCCCTCAGTACTGACCCTCTGACAGTGCAGCCCTCCTTCAGTACTGACCCTCTGACAGTGCAGCACTCCTTCAGTACTGACCCACCGACAGTACAGCACTGTGTCACTTTTGTGCTGATTGTCAGCCTGGCTTTTGTACTCATGTCTCTGAATCAGAGGTGAGAGTGAGAGTGCTACCACTGAGCCCAGACTGACACCCGGTCGGGGGTAATTGCTACAAGTCTGTGTTGCCAGTGGATGAGACACAGACCTGGGGCGATGAACTTTGTGGTAAACAGCTAGAAAATGTATCCAGGCTTATTTGTAAAATTACATTTAGAAAGAGGAAATTAAAGATGTGAAGCTTCATATTGGCAAGTTCTGTAACTGGTTTACTGGCGAGTAATCGTTCTCTGCCTGGTACAGTAGTGCTTTGCTAAGACATTTGAAGAGATATTGATTAAAATAATTAAAGTAATGAAGATGACCCTTTTAAAGTAATTGGCCAATTGCAGCCTAAATGTGACATCAGTTATCTTGTGACATCGATAAACTAAGCCAGGATGAAACTGCCTGTCACTGCAGACGAGAAGTTGAGCATTTGGGATCTTTGTTTACAGGTTTTTGCTTATTCCAGTTCTGCCTAAAGTCTGTGTTCCTTCCACAATATTCTTCATGTGAATCAGAGTTTCGTTTTTGAAGTGTCTGTGACTGTGTTGTGTAATTCCAATTAGCTGAGGAGAGAGTCAGTTGTGACACAGGTGAAACAGGTGAAATTAAAAACAGAAAGTCTGGAAATACTCAGCAGGTCTGGCAGCATCTGTGGAGAGAGAAGCAGAGTTAATGTTTCAGGTCAGTGACCCTTCATCAGAACTGGGAAAAGTTAGAAATCCAGTAGGTTTTAAGCAAGTGATGGGGGTGGGGGTGGGGGTGGGGGGGGGGTGCAGGATGAGGGTGGAAAAAGAACAAAAGGGAAGGTCTGAGATAGGTTGGAAGACAGGAGTGATTAAATGACAGAAGGGATGGTGGTGCAAGGGCAAAGGGAGAGGTAATGGGACAGGTAAAGAAACAACAGATGTGTCTAGAGGAGGTGTGAATGGCAGAATGATAATAGCTGCCGTCCGAAAGCAAAAACAAGAGTAAAACGACAGTAAAACCGAAAACTACAAAGAGAAAGGAAACAATATTTTGCTTTTGTATTGGTGATACAGGTGAGTTTGAAATGTCTTGTTAATTTGTGGTGTACGCTTATCAATAAATTAGCATCTAGGAATTATTGATAACATTACCAGGGATAATAAGGGGGTATTCTTACCTCAGCAATCGTCATGATATTCTAATGATTTTTGTTTCCATTTCATAAATGATCCAATTTTCCTCTGTATGTCTTGACAGAATCATAGAATCTAACAGTACAGATGGAGGCCATTCGGCCCATTGTGCCTATGCTGTCTCTTTGAAAGAGCTATTCAATTAGTCCCACTCCCCCCTGCTCTTTCCCTGTAGCCCTGCAACGTTTCCCCTTCAAATATTGATTCAAATTCCCTTTTGAAAGTCACTAATGAATCTGCTTCCACCGCCCTTTCAGGCAGCGCGTTCCAGATCACAACAACTCACTGGGTAAGTTTTTTTCCTCATGTCTCCTCTGGTTTTTGCCAATTGCCTTTAAATCTGTGTCCTCTGGTTATACATCTGGAAGGTTAGAAATGCAGAGCGCTATCTGATTTAATCATTCTTTGGAGTTGTGCTTCTTGAACCGCTGCAGCCCATGTGGGGTGGGTACACCCACAGTGCTGTTAGGGAGGGAGTTCCAGGATTTTAACCCAGTGACAGTGAAGGAACGGCAATATAGTTCCAAGTCAGGATGGTGTGTGACTTGGAGGGGATGGTGTTTCCATCTGCCAGCTGCCCTGTTCTCCTGATTTAATTTACAGTCCCTGGAGTTGGTTTAAAGTTTCCTGTTATGGAATCTGATCGAAAATTGATTAAAATGTTACAAAGGGTGTATTTTCCTTGACGCTCGTGGTCAAGTGTTTCATCGAGAGTTGATTTCCCGACACACGTTGGCACATCCTCAGTGAGCCTATGGGATTGTGTTCTTACTGCCCTGAGAGTCTCTCTATCTGGAATTTCAGTCAAAAAATTCTGCTTTGTTATTTCAAGCAATTGACCTTTTCCACTCATGGAATTGTAAACTTTATGAAGCATTGGATTCAGAGTTAGATGGGCCTTTGTTCTGTGAAGCATGGGATGTGATGCGATGTGTTTTCAAGTGACTCTGCATGTTGATATATACTCACTGAGCTTACGACACAGTAAGGGTTTGTAATGATGGCTGGCACTTGCTGTTTTAAGTAGATGAATTCTTCACTGTATGTTTATCCACTGACTCTTTCAACAAATGATCAGGTGTTTTTCCACACCATCACATAGTATTTACATCACTGAAACAGGCCATTCGGCCCATCTGCTCCCTGCTGGTGTTTATGTTCCACATGAGCCTCCTCCCACCCTCTTCATCTCACGTCATCAACATATCCTTCTATTCATTTCTCCCTCATGTGTTTATCCAGCTTCCCCTTAAATGTATCGATACTATTCACCTCAACCACTCCCTGTGGGAGCGAGTCCCACGTTCTCACCACTCTCTGGGGAAAGAAATTTCCCCTGAATTGAATTTAATAGTGACTATCTTATATTGATAACCCTGAGTTCTGGTCTCTGCCCCCACAAGAGAAAACATCTTCTCTACATCTACCCTATCAACCCCCCTTCATAATTTTAAAGACCTCTATCAGGTCACCTCTCAGACTTCTCTTTTCTGGAGAAAAGAGCCCCAGCCTGTTCAATCTTTTGTTTAAAACAAGTTAATGATTTTGTTAAAAGACCAGGCAAAGATTTCAACTGAATTATGATTGTTATTAATATCACATCATGATTTGCTTCTCATCTTTCTGTTGACGCTACACTTTGAGTTTATAAAAAAATAAAATGAAATGACATGATGAGTATAGTGAGCGCGATTGAAATGTGTTTCTGGCTAAGCAGGGATAAATCTCAGTAAATATAGGTCAGGGTTCACCGCCACATAGAGAAATGTTTCTCAAGCTAGTGTAGAACCGAGTAATGTGCCGGTGACAGCTGCAACTCAGTGGGCAAAACTATCGCCTAGGAAACAAAAACACTTCAGGACTTGAGTGCAAAATCTCGACTGACCGTCTCAGTGCAGTACTAAGGGAGTGCTGCACTGTCGGAGGGTCAGTACTGAGTGAGTGCTGCACTGTCGGAGGGTCAGTACTGAGTGAGTGCTGCACTGTCGGTGGGTCAGTACTAAGGGAGTGCTGCACTGTCGGAGGGTCAGTACTGAGTGAGTGCTGCACTGTCGGTGGGTCAGTACTAAGGGAGTGCTGCACTGTCGGAGGGTCAGTACTGAGTGAGTGCTGCACTGTCGGTGGGTCAGTACTAAGGGAGTGCTGCACTGTCGGAGGGTCAGTACTGAGTGAGTGCTGCACTGTCGGAGGGTCAGTACTGAGGGAATGCTGCACTGTCGGAGGGTCAGTACTGAGGGAGTGCTGCACTGTCAGAGGGTCAGTACTGAGTGAGTGCTGCACTGTCAGAGGGTCAGTACTGAGTGAGCGCTGCACTGTTGGAGGGTCAGTACTGAGGGAGTGCTGCACTGTCGGAGGGTCAGTACTGAGTGAGTGCTGCACTGTCAGAGGGTCAGTACTGAGTGAGTGCTGCACAGTCGAAGGGTCAGTACTGAGGGAGTTCTGCACTGTTGGAGGGTCAGTACTGAGGGAGTGCTGCACTGTCAGAGGGTCAGTACTGAGGGAGTGCTGCACTGTTGGAGGGTCAGTACTGAGGGAGTGCTGCACAGTCGGAGGGTCAGTACTGAGGGAGTTCTGCACTGTTGGAGGGTCAGTACTGAGGGAGTGCTGCACTGTCAGAGGGTCAGTACTGAGGGAGTGCTGCACTGTTGGAGGGTCAGTACTGAGGGAGTGCTGCACTGTCGGAGGGTCAGTACTGAGTGAGTGCTGCACTGTCAGAGGGTCAGTACTGAGGGAGTGCTGCACTGTCAGAGGGTCAGTACTGAGTGAGTGCTGCACTGTCGGAGGGTCAGTACTGAGTGAGTGCTGCACAGTCGGAGGGTCAGTACTGAGGGAGTTCTGCACTGTTGGAGGGTCAGTACTGAGGGAGTGCTGCACTGTCAGAGGGTCAGTACTGAGGGAGTGCTGCACTGTTGGAGGGTCAGTACTGAGGGAGTGCTGCACTGTCGGAGGGTCAGTACTGAGTGAGTGCTGCACTGTCAGAGGGTCAGTACTGAGGGAGTGCTGCACTGTCAGAGTTGACACTTTTTGGATGAGCCGTTAAGCCAAGGCCCTGTCTGCTCTCTCAGGTGGATGTTAAAGATCCCACAGCCACTATTTCAAAGCAGAGCAGGGGAGTTCTCCCTGGTGTCCCGGCCAATCTTTATCCCTCAATCAACATCATTAAAACAAGTTATCTGTTCATTATCACATTGATGTTTATCGGACCTTGCTGTGGGAATATTGTCTGCCTCATTTCCTATCTTACAACAGTTGAAAAAGTGCTGGAAACATCAGCCTAGATGATGTGGTTGAGTCTCTGGAACAGGATTTGAACCTGCTACTTGCGACCATGGAGGTGAGATTGCTCCCCACTGCACTACAGCTGACAGTGCCTGATGGAATCCCTGCCATGAGATCGGCAACTCGGCCCCAAAACACAATAGCGTGTGCTTTATGAATTAGCACTCAGGTGCAGATGTTTTGACAGCTGGAGTACATGTTTAATGGGAATTCAGATGTGGGGCCAGAAAGGAGCACGGTGAAGGGGAAGAGAGGCAGTACATTGTGTCATCTCCACACCCTTCATGCAGCTCACTGCAGGGAACTGGGGCAAGCGGGCGGTGGTGGGTGTTAACTTAGCACAACATCATTTAATAGAATAGTTCCACTGATGAGGGAGTTCAGTTATGTGGAGAGACTGGAGAAGCTGCAATTGTTCCCAGAGCAGAGAAGGTTAAGTGGAGATTGAATAGAGGCGGTAAAAATCATGAAGGGTTTTGATTGAGTAAATAAGGAGAAACTATTACCAAGGGCAGGAGGGTTGATAATTAGCGGATGCAGATTTAAGATAATTGGCAAAAGAACCAGAGGGGGAGATGTGGAGAATTGTTTTTACGCAGTGAGTTGTTGTGATCTGGAATGCGCTGCCTGAAAGGGCGGTGGAAGCAGATTCAATCGTAACTTTCAAAAGGGGAATTGGAGAAATACTTGAAATGGGAAAAATTTGCAGGGCTGTGGGGAATGAGCAGGGGGAGTGGGACTAATTGGAAAGCTCTTTCAAAGAGCTGGCACGGGCACAAAGGGTTGAATGGCCTCCTTCTGTGCTGTAAGATTACATACAAACATATAATTAACCTCGTCTAGTGTATAGCTGTTAATTAATAAATCATTTCAAGGGAGACTGGCAAGAGATATCTTTTCAGCTAGTAAATGGCTAAAGATATTTGAGAGCTGCTTCATTCTTTTGCAGACTGGAGCTTTCTGTTAATCTTCACCCTGGCATTGCAGTGTTTGAACACCTGAACATTTATTTTGATGTGAAACAGGCTGTATTAAGGGGCACCTCTGTAACCATATTTCCTGACACTGGAATAGGCTTTAGGAAGCTGTCTCCCTCGGTGAATCTAATTCATATCCCCACAGTCGTCAGCTTTCTAATCCTTTGCTGGCAAGCCTGTGTGCACTCAGCAGATGCCGTGCCTCTGTGTATAGCAGTTGCTCAGTCCTGCAGTCAGCCTCAGCAATGCTGCTTACCTGCGACTCTCTTCATTTACCATCAAATTGAAGTTGATGTGGTTGTTTTGGTCACAGAAGAGGAACTGACTTTCGACAGCAAGGAGAGAATTGTAAGATTGGAGGGATCATTATGATATGCAGGGCAAGCAGGACAAATACTCCGAAATACAGATAAGGGAATGGGTGGAGGTCTCGCTTTGTATTCTTCAGAGAAAAGTCTGGTAAATGAATTTCTGGTTGATCAATCAGTTTATTTTTAAGAAGGATGCACTTTCTGCCATAATCAATTCAACTCAGAGATATGGATGGTACCAGATGGGTGCTTGTGTGTTCCTGATCAACTGCTTTGAGTTTGTGCCAATGGATTTATAAGGAGAGCTCATATTTCATCTGCATGGGATCTTACTTGGAGTGGGCATTCAGATGCCTTATCTCTAGATGGGACAGTGTGCCTGTACAACACAGAGGAGGAAGGTAAGCCATTAACAGTTGCAGCTAATAATGATTGTATGCAGAAATTGTATTGGTTTTTGATCAATAAACTGCAAACAAGCTACACTTGAAAATGTTGACTACAAAGTCACTTACACCTCTGTATCAGAAGGCTGTGGGTTCAAACCCCACTCCAGAGATTTGAGCACTAAATCTAGGCTGACTCTCCCAGTGCAGTGCTGAGAGAGTGCTGCACTGTTGGAGGTGCCATTTATCGCAGGAGATGTTAAACGTCCCTTCGACCCCCTCAGGTGGATGTAAAAGATCCCATGGCACTATTTTGAAGAAGAGCAGGGGAGTTGTCCCCAGTGTCCTGGTCAATATTTATCCCTCAACCAACATCTAGAAATTGGCTGCCACATTTCTCACTTTAAAACAGTGACGACACTTCAAAAAGTACTTCATTGGCTGTAAAGCATTTTGAGACATCCAGAGGTTGTGAAAGGTGCTATATAAATACAAGTTCTTTCCTTTTTTTCTCTGAACACATAGTGGTTAGCACTGCAGCCTCACAGCTCCAGCGACCCGGGTTCAATTCTGGGTACTGCCTGTGTGGAGTTTGCAAGTTCTCCCTGTGTCTGCGTGGGTTTCCGCCGGGTGCTCCGGTTTCCTCCCACATGCCAAAGACTTGCAGGTTGATAGGTAAATTGGCCATTATAAATTGCCCCTAGTATAGGTAGGTGGTAGGGAAATATAGGGACAGGTGGGGATGTGGTAGGAACATGGGATTAGTGTAAGATTAGTATAAATGGGTGGTTGATGGTTGGCACAGACTCAATGGGCCGAAGGGCCTGTTTCAGTGCTGTATCTCTAAACTAAACTAAACTGGTTTGCCACGATCTGAGGGAGTGTGGCATCAATGTAGATAATGCTGTCTCAGTGAGATGTTAAGCTGCGAAGCTGGTGGTTTGAGTAGGATGTTGTACATCACAGGAAGGGCAGGAAGTTCTCCTGGTGTGTCCAGGCCCACACTTCTCCCTCACCCAGTACCAACAAAGACCACAGAGTAACATAATGCTGGAAATACTCAGCAGGTCTGGCAGTCTCTGTGGAGAGAGAAGCAGAGTTAACGTTTCAGGTCAATGACCTTTCATCAGAAAGTCAGTTAACTCTGTTTCTCTCTCCACAGTTGCTGATAGACCAGCATTTTCTGCTGTTATTTCAGATTTCCAACATCTACAGTATTTTGCTCTTGTCATTTATCTAATTTTTGGGATCTTGCTGTACGTAAATTGCTTGCCTATGTGACAACAGTGACATAATTCGTTATCTGTGCAGGAGTTTTGGGATGTTTTGGAGAGAGTTGATGCGATGCAGTATAAATGCAGGTCCAGTGCCCTTATTGAAGTCATGAATTGTATTGGAAGCTTTTCCCAATTGACTAAAAAAGCATTGGAATGACTTCAAAAAATTCTGTACAAAATGTACTGAACATATTCAGGGAAAGGAGATTAAGCTCAGCAGCCCTGACATCACTGTTGGATAAAATACATTCATATCAGTACCTCCTACCCACCATTTTAGTAAAGATGTTACTACATTAAGATCAAGTGGGTTACTCCAATTTTCCAACAGCAGAGGACTGTTGCATTAATATATGGAATATTCTCTTGATGCCAGCAACAACTTCTAGACTTTTATCCTCACTGCTGACAGTATCTGACAAGCCTGCCATAGCGGGCACTTTCCTAATTGGCACGCTTGCTTCCTGCCACACTTAGTTAACACTCCAGAAAAGAGAAGGCTGAGGGGTGACCTGATAGAGGTCTTTAAATTAGGAAGGGCTTTAGAAACATAAAAACAGAGAAAAATAGGAGCAGGAGTAGGCCACTCGGCCCTTCGAGCCTGCTCCGCCATTCAATACGATCATGGCTGATCATCCAAACTCAGTAACCTGTTCCCGCTTTCTCCCCGTATCCCTTGATTCCTTTAGCCCTAAGAACTATATCTAACTCTTTCTTGAATATATTTAATGATTTGGCCTCAACTGCTTTCCGTGGTAGAGAATTCCACAGGTTCACCACTCTCTGGGTGAAGAAATCTCTCCTCATCTCAGTCCTAAATGGCTTACCCCTTATCCTTAGACTGTGACCCCTGGTCCTGGACTCCCCCGCCATTGGGAACATCCTTCCTGCATCTAGTCTGTCCAGTCCTGTTAGAATTTTGTAGGTTTCTATGAGATCCCCTCACATTCTTCTAAACTCTAGCGAATACAAGCCTAATCACCCCAATCTCTCTTCATACATCAGTCCTGCCATCCCAGGAATCAGTCTGGTGAACCTTCGCTGCACTCCCTCCATATCCTTCCTCAGATAAGGAGACCAAAACTCCACACAATACTCCAGATGTGGTCTCACCGAGGCCTTGTATAATTGCAGCAAGACATCCTTGCTCCTGTACTCGAACTCTCTCGCTATGAAGGCCAACATACCATTTGCCTTTTTAACTGCCTGCTGCACCTGCATGCTTACTTTCAGCGACTGGTACACAAGGACACCCAGGTCTCACTGCACCTCCCCCTTTCCCAATCTATCACCGATCGGATAATCTGCCTTTCTGTTTTTGCTACCAAAGTGGATAATTTATGCACATTATACTGCATCTGCCATGTATTTGCCCACTCACTCAACCTGTCCAAATCATGATAGGGTACAGGAAGATAAGATGTTTCCACTTGTGGGGGAGTCCAGAACTAGGGGCCACAAATATAATACAGTCACTAATAAATCCAGTAGGGAATTCAGGAAAAACTTCTATCCCCAGAGAGTGGTGAGAATGTGGAACTCGCTACCACAGGGAGTGGTTGAGGTGAATAGTATCGATACATTTAAGGGGAAGCTGGATAAACACATGAGGGAGAAAGGAATAGAAGGATATGTTGACATGGTGAGATGGAGAAGGGATGGGAGGAGGTTCATGTGGAGCATCATGGACCAGTTGGGCCGAATGGCCTGTTGCTGTGCTGCAAATTCATTGTAACATTTGTTATAAAATGGCAATAAATGCTGGCTTTTGCCATGAATGAATAAAAAATACATGTAAAAAGAAACTGGAGCTTTCAAGACTTGATATCAATGCTTTTTGTTGGGTCAGCTTGTCAATGGGTATGAAGCAAAGGTGCAATGAAATTGAATGACAGAGCAGGTGTGAGGGGCTGAATGGCCTTCTCCTGACCTGATGTTACTATGTTACTGTGAGCAACACTGCAAGAGATCGGCTCCTATTGGCATATCTTTATCTTTGTTAGTGTGAACACGACATCATAGTGGAACTGTACATGAGTGGGGTTCTAGTCTAAAGACAGTTGCAGGAAAATGTATCGCATCTGTTATCATTCTTCAGAATAAACTGAAATGTTGGAACACAGGAACAGGAGGAGGCCATTCAGCCCCTCGAGCCTGTTATATAGGAACAGGAGGAGGCCATTCAGCCCCTCGAGCCTGTTATATAGGAACAGGAGGCCATTCAGCCTCGAGCCTGTTACACAGGAACAGGAGGAGGCCATTCAGCCCCTCGAGCCTGTTATATAGGAACAGGAGGCCATTCAGCCCCTCGAGCCTGTTATATAGGAACAGGAGGCCATTCAGCCCCTCGAGCCTGTTACACAGGAACAGGAGGAGGCCATTCAGCCCCTTGAGCCTGTTATATAGGAACAGGAGGAGGCCATTCAGCCCCTCGAGCCTATATAGGAACAGGAGGAGGCCATTCAGCCCCTCGAGCCTGTTATATAGGAACAGGAGGAGGCCATTCAGCCCCTCGATCCTGTTACACAGGAACAGGAGGAGGCCATTCAGCCCCTCGAGCCTGTTATATAGGAACAGGAGGAGGCCATTCAGCCCCTCGAGCCTGTTATATAGGAACAGGAGGCCATTCAGCCCCTCGAGCCTGTTATATAGGAACAGGAGGCCATTCAGCCCCTCGAGCCTGTTACACAGGAACAGGAGGAGGCCATTCAGCCCCTTGAGCCTGTTATATAGGAACAGGAGGAGGCCATTCAGCCCCTCGAGCCTGTTATATAGGAACAGGAGGAGGCCATTCAGCCCCTCGAGCCTGTTATATAGGAACAGGAGGAGGCCATTCAGCCCCTCGATCCTGTTACACAGGAACAGGAGGAGGCCATTCAGCCCCTCGAGCCTGTTATATAGGAACAGGAGGAGGCCATTCAGCCCCTCGAGCCTGTTATATAGGAACAGGAGGCCATTCAGCCCCTCGAGCCTGTTACACAGGAACAGGAGGAGGCCATTCAACCCCTCGAGCCTGTTATATAGGAACAGGAGGAGGCCATTCAGCCCCTCGAGCCTTTTCTGCCATTCAATTAGATCATGGCTGATCTGTACCTCATCTCCATTTTCCCATCTTGGATTCATATCCCTTAATATCCTTACCCCAAAAAAAGTCTTACATTTTCAACTGACCTCAAAGAGTGAGTTCCAGATTTCCACTACCTTTAGTAGTCATTTTCCTGAAAATGCTCCATTAAAGGAAGAAATGAGTTATCAGAAAAACATGTTCAACTATCAGCATAAAATCACTGAGTTAATTATCATTAAAAATCCAGCACATGTTCAGTGAAAGGATTTTGTGTTCTCACTCTCACGTCTATGTTGCATCATAATGTGTAACTGTGAACTGACACTCTCCCTCAGTGCGAAACTCTTCCTAATGGTTATTAATTGTATAAAATGGTGAATGGCTGCTACAATCTGGCCTCATTTCTACCATTGAGAACCCCCCTCCCCATAAACAATGGGAAGCTGGCTCATTAACGACCCTGGTGTTGTGTGTCAGCTGCGACTCAGTGGGTAGCACTCTTCCCTGAGGTTTAGAAGATTGTGGGGTCAAGCCCCACTCCAGTGACTTTAACACACAATTTAGACCCTGTACTCCCACTGTCATACTGAGGGAGTGCTGCATTGTCAGAGGTGCCATCTTTCTGATGAGCTCCTAAGTTGAGGCTCTGTCTGCTCTCTCAGGTGTTTTATAAAGGATCCCATGATGTGATTTGAGGGGCTTTGCTCCTAGTTTCCTGGCCAATGTTTATCCCTGCGACAAAGTATCTGGTTATTACCTCATTGTTGTTGTGGGATGTGGAGATTGGCTGCTGGGTTTCTGACATCAGGACAGTGACAATACTTCAATAAAGTGGAGGGAGAAGCAGAGTTAACGTTTCAGGTCAGTGACCTTTCATCAGAACTGGCAAAGGTTAGAAATCTGATAGGTTTTATTTATTTATTTATTTAGAGATACAGCACTGAAACAGGCCCTTCGGCCCACCGAGTCTGTGCCGACCATCAACCACCCATTTATACTAACCCTGCAGTAATCCCATATTCCCTACCACCTACCTATACTAGGGGCAATTTATAATGGCCAATTTACCTATCAACCTGCAAGTCTTTTGGATGTGGGAGGAAACCGGAGCACCCGGCGAAAACCCAGGTGGTCACAGGGAGAACTTGCAAACTCCGCACAGGCAGTACCCAGAATCTGTGAGGCTGCGGTACTAACCACTGTGCCACCCATTAAGCACATAAAGTGGGGGTGGGGCAAAAGATAACAAAAGGGAAGGTGTTGATAGGACAGAGGGTCACAGAGAATAACTGACAAGGAGTTCATGGGGCAAAGGCTAAGGGTGTGTTAATGGTGTGCTGAAAGACAAAGTGTTAGTGCAGAGAGGGTGTTAAGTGACAGAATAATGAAAGCCCTGGCCACAAGCAAAAAAATGAAAACAAACAATGGGCAGGCACATGGTAAAAAAAGGTGTAATGATGAAACAAACTGAAATAAAATGAAATACAAATAAAAAATGCAAAGTAAAACTGAAAAAAAAGGGCGGGTCAGTCATGCTCTGAAATTATTGAACTCAATGTTCAGTCCGGCAGGCTGTAGTGTGCCTAATCGGTAAATGAGATGCTGTTCCTCGAGCTTGCGTTGATGTTCACTGGAACACTGCAGCAATCCCAGGACAGAGATGTGAGCATGAGAGCAGGGGGGTAGTGTTGAAATGGCAAGCGACAGGAGCGGAGGTGTTCCACAAAGCAGTCACCCAGTCTGCGTTTGATCTCCCCAATGTAGAGGAGACGACATTGTGAGCAGTGAATACAGTATACTATATTGAAAGAAGTCAACCACAGTGGGGGGGAATCCTCGGTTGAGGAAAAAGGAAGACATATCAGAAGCGCTGTTGTGGAAGTTTGCATCATCGGAGCAGATGCGACGGAGACGGAGAAACTGGGAGATGGAATGGAGTCCTTGCAGGTGGATTCGCCCCCACTGTTGTTGACAGGGCCCTCAACCGTGTCCGGCCCATTTCCCGCACCTCCACCCTCACCCCTTACCCTCCCTCTCAGAACCGTAACAGGGTTCCCCTTGTCCTCACTTTCCACCCCATCAGCCTCCACATCCAAAGGATCATCCTCCGCCATTTCCGCCACCTCCAGCGTGTTGCCACTGCCAAACACATCTTCCCCTCCCTTCCACTGTCAGCATTCCGAAGGGATCATTCCCTCCGCGACACCCTCGTCCACTCCTCCATTACCCCCAACACCTCACTCCCTTCCCATGGCACCTTCCTTTGCAATCGCAGGAGGTGTAATACCTGCCCATTTACCTCCTCTCTCCTCACTATCCAAGGCCCCAAACACTCCTTTCAGGTGAAGCAGCAATTTACTTGTACTTCTTTCAATGTAGTATACTGTATTCGCTGCTCACAATGTGGTCTCCTCTACATTGGGGAGACCAGATGCAGATTGGGTGACCGCTTTGCGGAACACCTCCGCTCAGTCCGAAAACATGACTCTGAGAATCCGGTTGCTTGCCATTTCAACACTCCCCCCTGCTCTCATGCTCACATCTCTGTCCTGGGATTGCTGCAGTGTTCCAGTGAACATCAACGCAAGCTCGAGGAACAGCATCTCATTTACCGATTCGGCATACTACAGCCTGCCAGACTGAACATTGAGTTCAATAAGTTCAGAGCATGACTTGCACCACCCCCACCACCCCCCCCGCCTTTTTTGTTAGTTTTACTTTGTATTTTTTATTTGTATTTCATTTTATTTTAGCTTGTTTCGTCATCACACTTGTTTTTAACCATGTGCCTGCCCACTGTTTTATTTCTTTTTTATCATGTTTTTGTTTGTGGTTAAGGCTTTCATTATTCTGTCACGTAACACCTTCTCTGCACTAACGCTTTGTATTTCACTACACCATTAACACACTCTTTGCCTTTGCTCCATGACCTTCTGGTCAGTTACTCTCTGTGACCCTCTGTCCTATCAACACCTTCCCTTTTGTTATCTCTTGCCCCACCCCCACTTTATTTGCTTAAAACCTATTACATTTTTAACCTTTACCAGTTCTGATGAAGGGTCACTGACCTGAAACGTTAACTCTGCTTCTCTCTCCACAGATGCTGCCAGACCTGTTGAGTATTTCCAGCACTTTTTTGTTTTTATTTCAGATTTCTAGCATCCGCAGTATTTTGCTTTTACTTCAATACCGCCTTTGTGAAAGGCGCTATATAAATGCAAGTCTTTCTTATGTTCCTGGACCCTCTTCATTCGAATTGTCAGTTTATTTCCAATTTTCATGGATGCCCCAATTGAATAACATTTAAAAAAACAATAAACTGATTGAATTTAAGATTTGGTTCAGGAGTCTTAGTGAATTTTACGATGCTGATAATATTGATTTAATATAGAGAGCAACAGAATATTCCACTCCTGTGGCCTTAATTGAAAAGGTTTTTCTATAATGAAAGCTTACTAATTCTTGCCAGAAGATGCAAATTTGCCAGCTATTAGTTTTTATTTGATGTGACCATTGACACTGCCTGACATTGAAGAAGTGAATGAATTCCTATCATGGTTATGGGGTTGATAATGCATAGTAAACTCTGATTCAAATTGGGGAGGTGGTGGCACAGTGGTATTGTCACTGGACTAGTAACCCAGAGACCCAGGGTAATGCTCTGGGGACATGGGTTCAAATCCCACCATGGCAGATGGTGAAATTTGAATTCAATTAATAAATCTGGAATTAAAAGCTAGTCTAATGATGGCCATGAAACCATTGTCAATTGTTGTAAAAACCCATCTGATTCACTCATGCCCTTTAGGGAAGGAAATCTGCTGTCCTTACCTGGTCTGGCCGACATGTGACTCCAGATCCACAGCAATGTGGCTGATTCTAAATGCCCTCTGAAATGGCCTAGCAAGCCACTCAGTTGTGTCTAACTGCTACAAAGTGTCAGAAAAGGAATGAAACCGGACGGACCACCCAGCATCAACCTAGGCACCAGAAACTACAATGGCAAACCCAGGCCTGTTGACCATGCAAAGTCATCCTCACTAACATCTGGGGGCTTGTGCCAAAATTCGGAGAGCTGTTCCAAAGACTAGTCAAGCAACAGCCTGACATAGTCATACTCACGGAATCATAGTTTACAGACAATGTCCCAGACACCACCATCACAATCCCTGGGTATGTCCTGTCCCACTGGCAGGACAGATGCACCAGAGATGGGTTGAGAGTGAGGGAGTTGCCCTGGGAGTCCTCAACATTGACTCCAGACCCCATCAAGTCCCATGGCATCAGGTCAAACCTGGGCAAGGAAACCTCCTGCAGATTGCCACCCCCCCTCCCCCTCAGCTGATGAATCAGTGCTTCTCCATATTGAACACCAATTGGAAGAAGGGCAAGGGCACAAAATGTACTCTTGGTGGGGGACTTCAATATCTGTCACCGAGCATTGCTCGGTAGCACCACTGCTGGCCAAGTCCTAAAGGACATAACTGCTAGACTGGGTCTGCAGCAAGTAATAAGGGAAAAACCTACTTGACCTCATCCTCACCAAGATACCTGTCGTAGATGCATCTGTCCATGACTGTATTGGTCAGAGTGCCCACCGCACAGTCCTTGTGGAGACAAAGTCCTGTCCTCCCGTTGATGATACCGTCCATCGTGTTGTGTGGCACTATCACCGTGCTAAATGGGACAGATATCAAACAGATCCAGCGATGCAAAACTGGGCATCCATGAGGCGCTGTGGGCCATCAGTACCAGCAGAATTGTACTCAACCACAGTCTGTAACCTCATGGCCTGGCTTATCCCCCACTCTACCATTACCATCAAGCCAGGAGACCAACCCTGGTTCAATGAAGAGTGCAGGAGGGCATGCCAGGAGCAGCACCAGGCATACCTCAAAATGAGGTGTCAACCTGGTGAAGCTACAACACAGGACTACCTGTGTGCCAAACTGCGTAGGCAGCATGCGATAGACAGAGCTAAGCGATCCCACAACAAACGGATCAGATCTAAGCTCTGCAGTTCTGCAACATCATGTCATGAATAGTGGTGAATAATTAACAGGAGGGGGAGGTTCCACACTATCCCCATCCTCAATGATGGGGGAGCCCAGCACATCAGTGCAAAAGACAAGGCTGAAGCATTTGCATCCATCTTCAGCCAGAAGTGCCGAGTGGATGATCCATCTCGGCCTCCTCCTGAAGTCCCCAGCATCACAGATGCTAGTCTTCAGCTAATCCAATTCTCTTTCTTCTCTCTTTGGCCTCCTTGTCTCGAGAGACAATGGGTAAGCGCCTGGAGGTGGTCAGTGGTTTGTGAAGCAGCGCCTGGAGTAACTATATCCAATTCACTCCACATGATATCATGAAATGGCTGAAGGCACTGGATACTGCAAAGGCTATGGGCCCTGACAACATTCCGGCAATAGTACTGAAGACCTGTGCTCCAGAACTAACCATGCACATAGCCAAGCTGTTCCAGTATAGCTACAACACTGGCAATTACCTGGCAATGTGGAAAATTGCCCAATATGGCCTGTACACAAAAAGCAGGACAAGTCCAACCTGGCCAATTACTGCCCTATCAGTCTACTCTCTTTCATCAGTAAAGTGATGGAAGGTGTCATTGATAGTGCTATCAAGTGGCATTTGCTCAGCAATAACTTGCTCACTGACGCTCAGTTTGGGTTCTGCCACGGACAGTCAGCTCCTGACCTCATTACAGCCTTGGTTCAAACATCGACAAAAGAGCAGAACTCCAGAGGTGAGGTGAGTGTGACTGCTCTTGACATCAAGGCAGCATTTGACCGAGTATGGCATCAAGGAGCCCTAGCAAAACTGGAGTCAATGGGAATCAGGGGGAAAACCCTCCGCTGGTTGGAGTCATACCTAGCGCAAAGGAAGATGGTTGTGGTTGTTGGAGGTCAATCATCTCAGCTCCAGGACATCACTGCAGGAGTTCCTCAGGGTAGTGTCCTGGGCCCAACCATCTTCAGCTGCTTCATCAATGACCTTCCCTCCACCATAAGGTCAGAAGTGGGGATGTTCGCTGATGATTGCACAATGTTCAGCACCATTCGTGACTCCTCAGATACTGAAGCAGCCTATGTCCATATGCAGCAAGACCTGGACAACATCAAGGCTTGGGCTGATAAATGGCAAGTAACATTCATGCCACACAAGTGTCAGGCAATGACCATCTTAAACAAGAGAGAATCTAACCATCTCCACTTGATGTTCAATGGCATTATCATTGTTGAATCTCCCACTATCAATATCCTAGGGGTTACCATTGACCAGGAATTAACTGGAGTAGCCATATAAATACCATGGCTACAAGAGCAGGTCAGAGGCTGGGAATCCTGCGGCGAGTAACTCACCTCCTGACTCCCCAAAGCCTGTCCACCATCCACAAGGCACAAGTCAGGAGTGTGATGGAATACTCTCCACTTGCCTGGATGGGTGCAGCTCCAACAACACTCAAGAAGCACAAAGCAGCTCACTTGATTTGCACCCCATTCACCACCGATGCACAGTGGCAGCAGTGTGTACCATCTACAAGATGCACTGCAGTAACTCACCAAGGCTCCTTAGACAGCACCTTCCAAACCCACAATCTCTACCAACTAGAAGGACAAGGGCAGCAAATGCATGGGAACACCACCACCTGCAAGTTCCCCTCCAAGCCACACACCATCCTGACTTGGAACTATATCGCCGTTCCTTCACTGTCACTGGATCAAGATCCTGGAACTCCCTTCCTAACAGCACGGTGGGTGTACCTACCCCACATGGACTGCAGCGGTTCAGGAAGGCAGTTGACCACCACCTTCTCAAGGGCAATTAGGGATGGGTAATAAATACCGGCCTAGCCAGCGACGCCCACATCCCACGAACGAATATTTAAAAAAAATTCTAAAGCTAATCTCAGAATATTTCACAGTTGATTGTGTGATGCTTTGTGACAGGACAATGTCTATGACAATGATTTTCTATGCCATGTTCAAATATTCAACTGCTTGAGGCTGTCAGAAATCTGAAGGAGGCCTGTTACAAACTGCAGGAAGAGAACATTCGTCTGGTAAAGGCCCAAGTCAAAGTGCAGAAAGTAGTGGGGTAATAGTGGCTGTGTTTGCAGGTGTGATCCTTTTGCCCACTTGCTGACTTTCTGAGGGTTAGTGTGGGGACTGATGAAGGGAAAGGAACACTTTGTCTGTCTGTGTGTTGAAGGTAGTGTGCATCCGCCAACCAAGAGAGCAGGGGTTGTGGAGAGTTCACAGAGATGGAATTATCTCCCACAAAAAGCAGTAGATACCAGCTCAATTCATCATTTTAAATCTGAGATTGATAGATCTTTGCTAGATAAAGGATATGGAGCCAAGGGAAGTGGTTGGAGTTAGGATACAGATCAGCCATGATCTTGTTGAATAACAGAATAGGCTTGAAGACTAAGTGGTCTTCTCCAGTTCCTGTGTGCCTGACGGAGAGAGAGGGATGTGGAAAGTTCAGGAAAATGAGACTGAAGAGAGAGGAAACTGTGTTCCGAATGTCAGCAGAGCCACAAGGAGGTGTTTTCACTTCTTATCGAAGTTTGAGTCTATCAAAATAGAATCTACAATCCCTGTTTTATTTGGAGTGAACAATCAGGAGAAAATGGCCCCAGATCTTTATTGTGGCTCGATATTTGTTTTGGTCTTGGGGACACTATTGATACAATTGGTATATCATTGAGTAAAATGTGCATACTAAAGAATGTTTTTCATATCTTCATACAGCAACCCGCAGTGACTTGCATTTACAATGTGTAAAACCATCCCATGGGGCTTCATAGAGGAGAAAGACCCCTGGGAGAGCGGGGGGAGGTGACTGAGAGCATTGGACAAAAAGGTTCTGAGGAGGCTTTTAAAGGTGGAGAGAGAATAAGAAGATGGAGAGGTTTGGGGGGAAGACCCCCTGAGACGACTCCTGGTTTGGGGGGAAGGCCCCCTGAGTCCCTGAGACTCCTCCTGGTTTGGGGGGAAGACCCCCTGAGTCCCTGAGACTCCTCCTGGTTTGGGGGGGAGGCCCCCTGAATCCCTGAGACTCCTCCTGGTTTGGGGGGAAGGCCCCCTGAGTCCCTGAGACTCCTCCTGGTTTGGGGGGAAGACCCCCTGAGTCCCTGAGACTCCTCCTGGTTTGGGGGGAAGACTCCCTGAGTCCCTGAGACTCCTCCTGGTTTGGGGGGAAGACCCCCTGAATCCCTGAGACTCCTCCTGGTTTGGGGGGAAGGCTCCCTGAATCCCTGAGACTCCTCCTGGTTTGGGGGGAGGCCCCCTGAGTCCCTGAGACTCCTCCTGGTTTGGGGGGAAGGCCCCCTGAGTCCCTGAGACTCCTCCTGGTTTAGGGGGAAGACCCCCTGAGTCCCTGAGACTCCTCCTGGTTTGGGGGGAAAACCCCCTGAGTCCCTGAGACTCCTCCTGGAGACAGAGATAACCTGCAAGACAGTTAACACCGAGAATGATGGCAACAACAAATTACATTTATATAGTGCCTTTAAAGTAGTAAAACATCCCAAGGTGCTTCACAGGAGCAATTATCAAACAAAATTTGACACCGAGCCATGGAAGGAGATATTAGGACAGGTGACCAAAAGCTTGATCAAAGAGGGAGGTTCTAAGGAGTGTTTTAAAGGAGGAAAGCGAGGTGGAGAGGCAGAGAAGTGTAGGGAGGGAATTCCAGACCTTAGGGCCCAGGCAATTTGGAGGCACAGCCGCCATTGGTGGAGTGATTAAAATCGGGAAGGAGGAAAAGGCCAGAATTAGAGGAGCATAGAGATCCTGGAGGGTTGTATGGCTGGAGGAAATTACAAAGATAGGGAGGAGGCGTTGGCCATTGTGGATTTGGAAACAAAGACACTGCCATTGTTTTTTGGGGCCAACTAGTTCTGAAGGGAATGTTTGGGTTGTTTCCTCAACAACTCTGTTTCCTTCTGTTGAATTATGTGATTGTGACTAACTGGCAAGGATTCTTTCTTTGGCACGGAATATCTCTTTGTAAAGCCACACTCTGCCAGATTGCTCTTGTGCATAAGAAACATTTGTCAACATTCTCTCAGCCTGCTCTCAATGTGGCAATCTATTGAATTCGGGAGTCTGCAAAAAGAGGGAAATTGGGTTTGGGGTTGGGAGGGAGCAGTGGATTTCACTGCTCAAACTTCCACACTATTATCATCTCTAACTCGCAGACTCCGGCTGCAGGAACGGTCAGGCAGAGAATGTTTCCTGGGTCTTGTAACAGAGTCAATTCTCAGATTTATAATTAGTGTCAATCCAATAGATTGCCACATTGAGAGCAGGCTGAGAGAATGTTGGCAAATGTTTCTTATGCCAACACTGAGGCACACATTATTTTGCCACATGAACGTTAAAACTTTAAAAATTGCAATCTCTGACTGGAAGGATATTTGCATTGTACCAGACAATGTGGAAACAAAGGGAGCCAATGCCTTGTCCACCAATACATAGAAAGTTTTGGTCACATGGCTGACTGGCTGTGACAGAGAAATTGAACCTCCAACCAAGGATGTTGAAGAAACTTTTCCATATAGGAGCTAGTCACATGACTAACCTGCTGAGCACCCTGGGAGATTTTTGAATTTGAACTCCCAAACAAAGGGGTTTGAACTGAGACAAAGCCGTGTGCTTATGAAAATAAGACCTTCTCTTGGGACTGAGAATATCTCCTGCCTGCCTGCTCATCTCTCAGGGAACTGAAACCATTGCAAATACTTGAAATGCAAAGAGAGAAAGGTTTGCCACGTGAACAAAGTTTTAAGAAGATTACTGGGCCCCAACGAAATGCAAGACCATATCTTCAATCAAGGACTACAGCAAGCACGAGAAACAATAACAAGATATTGCCTCAAACTGTTCTACTTATCTTTTCTTCTGTTCTTTTCTATTCCTATCTGCATGTTTATATCACATGTGCATGCTAGCGTGAGCACGTCATATATCCGTAGGCATGAACTGAATTAGAATTTTAGTTTTAAGATTTTAATAAATTTCCTCTTTCTGCTTTAAACCAAAGAAAACCTGTCAGTGCTCAATTATTTGCCTGATAATTGGAAACTGTGAACAAGGATTCACAAAGGGAGAGCTCAAAACACAGTGTGTTTAAAATTAAACCCTGTTACAGTAAGACCAGGTGAAGACAGAAAGAGACCCGCTAGACACATTGCTCACCTGGTCATAATAGAAATTAGCTGCTGCTCTTAATTAGAGCGCATTACTGAAACTGTGTGATCAGCATTACCGAGAATCGTGTCGATAAAGCAGCCACCATCCAGCAGCTTTCATTGTTGTCATGCTAGGCCTCCACCTGCCAAGAATGAGGCACGTTAATTTTGTCATGAACATTGATTTTAAACTGTTACTGGAGTGAAGAAAGGACTTGTTAAACAGATCAGCCGTGGCTGGAAAAAACATCTGCATATTAACAGACCATGTTTAGAAGGACAAAGCAGCCATTCCCTGACACATTCAACCCACAATAGACTTTTGATCACCAGACATTGAAGGTGGGGGAGCTCACATTCCAGGGTGACTGCTAAGATGGCCGAACCAGCTAGTCACATGACTAACCTGCTGGGCAACCTCAGTTTTTTGAATTTGTACAAACAGTTTGGGGAGAAAGCTGTTTGCTCCCGGACTGAGAAGATTTTTCCTCTCTGTCTGCTCCCATATCTTTCTCACAAGCCTCTAAATCCACTGAAGGCACATGAACCCCAAGAGAGAAAAGTCTCCTACAGCGAACAAAGTTTAAGAAGAATACTGGGCCCCAACGAAAAGCAAGATCTACCTACAATCAAGGACTCTACAGTGAGCTCGAAGAACCGTAACAAAAACTCTTCAGATATTGCCTCAAAATTTTCCGCTTTATTTTTCTTTTGCTCTTTTCTGTCTCTATTTGCATATGTGTATCATGTATGCATGTTAGCATGTCAACTTTTCTTCTTTAAACCTAAGAAAGCCGGTTTGCGCTGGTTTCTTTGCCTTATAATTGGAAAGCGGTGAACAAGAATTCACCAAGGGGGGAGCTAAAAACACGGTGTGTTTAAAATTAAACCCTGTTACAGTAAGACCAGGTGAAGGCTGAAAGGGAACCTGAGACACCTTTCTCACCTGGTCGTAACACTGTGGAAAAATGTCCTGCAGCCTTAGGGCTGTGTGCATGTATAAACAGCTTACGTGGGAGAAAGGAATAGAGGGATATGTTGATGGGGTGAGATGAAGTAGGGTGGGAGGAATGAAAGGTCACAGACCTGGAACATTAACTCTGTTTCTCTCTCCACTGATGCTGCCAGATCTGCTCAGCGTTTCCAACATTTTCTGTTTTTATTCCAGATTTCCAGCATCTGCAGTATTTGGTTTTCTGTAGGGGTGGGAGGAAGCTCATGTGGACCAGCTGGGCCGAACGGCCTGTTTCTGTGCTGTAGATTCTGTGTAAAATTCAGCTTCTCCAGCATCAAATAGCAGAGATGCCTTAAACCCACAGGGCATCTAATTCACATTTGCCTCAGACAGCAACATGACAGCAATAGCTTTTCAGGGAGGGTTGAGATCATTTCTTTCTGTTATCCAAATAATGCCTACCACAAATTATTTAAAAATAAGTGACAATTTTTTTTCCACAAATGAAAGAAGTTGGAAGTAATGGATAACTGCAGGGTCACTACCTGTTCATTAGAATTCTAGGCACTGGCCATGTCCCTGAGAGGAGCACCCTTGCCTTTGAGTCAGGAAGATTTTAATGACCCCAATATTTAACTGGGATAGTTTCAGTGTGAAAGGAATTGAGGGAGCAGAATTCTTGAGCTGCATTCAGGAGAATGTTTTTGCCCAGTATGTAGCAAGTCTAAAAAGAGAGGGTGCAGTTTTAGACTTAGTTTTAGGAAATGAAGATGGGCAGGTGGAAGGAGTGGCAGTGGGAGAGCATTTTGGTGGTAGTGATCATAATTCAGTCAGTTTTAACATAATTATGGAAAAGGACAGAAATAGAACAGGAGTTAGAGTTCTCAATTGGGACAAGGCCAATTTTACTAAACTGAGGAGTGATTTAGCGAAAGTGGACTGGAAACAGCTACTTGAAGGTAAATCAGTGTCAGAACAGTGGGAGGCATTCAAAGGGGAGATTCAAGGGGTTCAGAGTAAACATGTTCCCACAAAGAAAAAGGGTGAGACGGCCAAATCTAGAGCCCCATGGATGTCAAGGAGCCTACAGGGTAAGATAAGGCAGAAAAGGAAAGCTTATGTCCGACACTGAGAACTCAATACAACAGACAGCCGAGAGGAGTATAGAAAGTGGAGGGGTGAAATCAAAAAAGGAAATTAGGAAAGCAAAGAGAGAGCATGAAAGAATATTGGCAAGCAAAATCAAGGTAAACCCAAAGATGTTTTCTCAATACATTAAGAGTAAGAGGATAACTAAGGAGAGAGCAGGGCCCATAAAAGACCAAAAAGGTAACCTATGTGTAGGGGCGGAAGATATTGGTATGGTTCTTAATGAATACTTTGCGTCTGTCTTCACAAAAGAGGGGGACGATGCAGATATTGTAGTTAAGGAGGAAGAGTGTGAAGTATTGGATGTGATAAACATAGGGAGAGAGGAAGTATTAATGGGATTAGCATCCTTGAAAGTTGATAAATCACCAGGGCCAGATGAACTGTATCCTAGGCTGTTAAAAGAAGCAAGAGAGGAAATAGCAGAGAGTCTGACCATCAATTTCCAGTCCTCACTGGATACAGGTGTGGTGCCGGAGGATTGGAGAATTGCAAACGTTGTACCTCTGTTTAAAAAGGGAGTGAGGGATAGACCGAATAATTACTGGCCAGTCAGTCTAACCTCAGTAGTGGGCAAATTATTGGAACCTATTCTGAGAGACAGGATAAACTGTCACTTAGAAAGGCACTTAGAATTTTTTGAAGAAGTAACAAGGAAGATAGATGAGGGTAGTGCAGTTGATGTGGTCTACATGGATTTTAGCAAGGCTTTTGACAAGGTCCCACATGGCAGACTGGTTAATAAAGTAAAATCCCATGGGATCCAGGGAAATGCAGCAAGGTGGATACAAAATTGGCTCGCTGGCAGGAAACAGGCTAATTATTGGCAGCTGTCTTAGCGACTGGAGGGCTGTTTCCAGTGGTGTTCTGCAGGGCTCAGTACTGAATCCCCTGCTTTTTGTGATATATATTAACGATTTGGACCTAAATGTAGGGGGCATGATCAAGAAGTTTGCGGATGACACGAAGATTGGCCATGTGGTAGATAGCGAGGAGGATAGCTGTAGGCTGCAGGAAGATAGTGATGGTCTGGTCAGATGGATAGAAAAGTGACAAATGGAATTCAACCTGGAGAAGTGTGAGGTGATGCATTTGGGGAGGTCAAACAAGGCAAAGGAATACACGATTGATGGGAAAATACTGAAGTAGCTGAAGTGAGGGACCTTGGAGTTAGCCGAGGTATAGAATATTAGAGCAGGGAGGTTATGCTGGAACTGTAAAACTCATTGGTTAGGCCACAACTTGAGTACTATGTGCAGTTCTGGTCACCTCATTACAGAAAGGATGTAATTGCACTTGAGAGGGTACAGAGGAGATTTACGAGGTTGTTGCCAGGACTGGAAAAATGCAGCTATGAGGAAAGATTGGATAGGCTGGGGTTGTTCTCCTTGGAACAGAGAAGGCTAAGGGGAGATCTGATTGAAATGTACAAAATGTTGAGGGGCCTGGATAGAGTGGAGGAGAAAGGTCTATTCACCTTAGCAGAGAGGTCAGTGATGAGGGGGCATAGATTTAAAATGATTGGTAGAAAAATTAGAGGGGAGATGAGGAAAAGCTTTTTCCCCCAGAGGGTGATGATGGTCTGGAACTCACTGTCTGTAAGGGTAGTTGAGGCAGAGACCCTTAACTCATTCAAAAGGGGTCTGGATGTGTACCTCAAGTGCCGTAATCTGCAGGGCTACGGACCAAATGCTGGAAGGTGGGATTAGAATAGGTGGATCGTTTTTTGGCCAGCACAGATATGATGGGCCAAGTGGCCTCTTTCTGAGCCTTAAACTTTCTATGGAACTTAAACTTTCTAAGATTGTGGGTTCATGCCCCAATCCAGAGACTTGAGCACATAATATAGGCTGGCATCCTCAGTGCTGAGGGAGTGCTGCACTGTCGCAGGTGTCATCTTTTGGATGAGGCATTAAACCAAGGCACCATCTGCCCTCTCAAATGGGCACAAAGGGTCCCATGGCCACTGTTTTGAAGACGAGCAGGGGAGTTCTCCCCAGTGTCCCAGGCAATATTTATCCCTCAACCAACATCACTAAAACAGATTATCTGGTCATTGCTGTCTGTGGGATCTTGCTGTGCACACATTGGCTGCTACATTTCCTACATTACAATAGTGACTACATTTGAAAAGTAACTGGCCAAGATTCCTTAGTCAGCACCTTCCAAACCTCGACCTGTACCACTTAGAAGGACAAGGGCAGCAAATGCATGGGAACACCACCACCTACAAGTTTCCCTCCAAGTCACACACCATCCTGACCTGGAACTATATCACTGTTCCTTCACTATCACTGGGTCAAAATCCTGGAACTCCCTTCCTAACAGCACTGTGGGTGTACCTACCCCAAATGGACTGCAGCGGTTCAAGAAGGCAGCTCACCACCACCTTCTCAAGGGCAATTAGGGATGGGCAATAAATGCTGGCCTAGCCAGTGATGCCCACATCCCAAGAATGAATAAAACAAAGATAATCAGCTATAAACTCTTTGGGATGTCCTGAGGTTGTGAAAGGTGCTATATAAATGCAAGTATTTCTTTTTCTTTGGTACATGAAACACGCTGATGGGCTTTAATGAAATATAACTTAGTAATTTTAAAATAGCCAATTGTTTTAAGAGACATTTTGACAAATACATGAATAGGATGGAAATAGAGGGATACGGACCCCAGAAGTGCAGAAGGTTTTAGTTTAGGCAGGAATCAAGATTGGCGCAGGCTTGGAGGGCCGAATGGCCTGTTCCTGTGCTGTACTGGTCTTTGTTCTTTGTCCTTTAATATATCCAATTAGAATTGTCGCATATTCTTGTCAGCAAAAATCAATCACTGTTCCAACCTCGTAAAAAGTTGGGCTCTATCATTTCTTGAGCTTCTTCCAACTATCTGATACAGTGAAGGGAATGGTGTAAAACATTTCTAACCACGAAATTGTGCTCAATCAGCTAATCTTACATTCTCAGTGCACATGGCTCTGAGCGGTACGTAAGAAATAGGAACAAGGGTCAGCCAAACAGCCCCTCCAGCCTGCTCCACCATTCAATAAGATCGTCTACCTCAACTCCACTTTCCCACACCATCCCCATATCCCTCCATTCCGTTCGGATCCAAAAATCTGTCAACTTCTGTCTTAAATATAATCTGAGCATCCAGAGCCAAAGATTCACACCGTTCTGAGTAAGACACTTCTCCTCATCCCAGTCCTAAATGACCTCCCCCTTATCCTGAGGCTGTGATCTGTATTGTAGATGCTCCAGCCAGGGGGAACCAACCACTATTTGTCTACCCTGTCAAGCCCTCTAAGAATTTTATATGTTTCAATGAGATCAGCTCTCATTCTTATTTATTTAGAGATACAGCACTGAAACAGGCCCTTCGGCCCACCGAGTCTGTGCCGACCAACAACCACCCATTTATACTAATCCTACAGTAATCCCATATTCACTACCACCTACCTACACTAGGGGCAATTTACAATGGCCAATTTACTTACCAACCTGCAAGTCTTTGGCTGTGGGAGGAAACCGGAGCACCCGGAGGAAACCCATGCGGTCACAGGGAGAACTTGCAAACTCCACACAGGCAGTACCCAGAATTGAACACCGAGGCTGCGGTGCTAACCACTGTGCCGCTCCTAAAGACAACACCTCTAACAGTGCAGGCACTCCCTCACTGGAGTATCAGCCTATATTTTTGCACTTAAGCCTCTCTGGCATGAGATTTGAACCCACAACCTTCTGGACTTAGAATGCAAGAGTGCTACCATCTGAGCCACAGCTGACACTCCTAGTACAATTCAAATTTCACCACCTGCTATGGTGGGATTTGAACCCATGTTCCCAGAGCTTTAACCTAGGCATCTAGATTATCAACCCAGCGACATTACCACTACCTCCCCTTTAAATTCCACCAGCTGCTGTGTGGGATGTGAACTCATATCCCCACAGCATTAATCTGGATTATTAGTCCTGTAACATTACCACTATGCCACTGCCCCCCTTTAAAGAGGAGGTGGTATTGCACTGTTGATTAAAGAGTCATTTACTGCAGTAAGCAGGGATGATATAGAGTCATAGAGAGATACAGCTCTGTAACAGGCCCTTCGGCCCACCGAGTCTGTGCTGACCATCAACCACCCATTTATACTAATCCTACACTAATCCCATATTCCTACCACATCCTCACCTATCCCTATATTCCCCTATCACCTACCTATACTAGGGGCAATTTATAATGGCCAATTTACCTATCAACCTGCAAGTCTTTGGCATGTGGGAGGAAACCGAAGCACCCGGTGGAAACCCACGCAGACACAGGGAGAACTTGCAAACTCCGCACAGGCAGTACCCAGAACTGAACCCGGGTCGCTGGAGCTGTGAGGCTGCGGTGCTAACCACTGCGCCACTGTGCCATATTCTTCTAAAATCCAAAGAATATAGGCCCATTTTACTCAATCTCTCCTCATAGGACAGCCCTCTCAACCCAGGAATCAATCTATGGAACCTTTGTTGCACTCCCTCTAATGCAAATATATCCTCCATTAGGTAAGCAGACCAAAACTGCACACTGTACACCAGGTGTGGTCACACCAAAGCCATAAACAATTGCAGCAAGACTAGTCTAGTTAATGAGAGATTCTGTGCTTGTAGCAGGATTATACACCGATTGAGATTTCTATAAACTGAGATTTAAAAATAATCAGTTGGAAAATCTGTTTGTATTATAGCAACGTATTGAAAGATTCCTTCAGCCAATCCAACCTGGATTGAAACAGATAAAGCTAAAGACACCAGGATCAGGTGCTGGAGAAACTGTGGGACAACTTTGGAGGATAAACTGAGGGCTTCAAAACTGGAGAACTGGGGACACCTTGCATGGGTGGATTAGAAATGTGACTTTAATAGAATCGCCTTTGAGATAGGAGCTGAAATGCACAGGGAGTGAGAGTAAAGAGAGAGGGTGGTAGGCGGAGCTGAGGGAGATGATATTAATGACTAGGTTGTCGTCTTCTACAAGGCAGGTTGTCACTGACTCAAACACTGAGCACTGGGAAAAGGTTTGCTGGCATGGTAGTGAGTCATGGAGTTAACATTTTCTATTGGTTTATGATTCAGTGGTGAAGCAAGTTATATTTGGAGTGAAGACGCCTTTTCCATTGTAACTACCAGGGGGTAAGATTGAGCTCCAGCTGCAAGGGACTGAGAGACCAGTGGGGAAGTTAAATCGGACGTGCGGGAAAATGGGAAATCTTTCTGATCTGGGTTGCATGTGCGGTTTAAATTTTCTTTATTTTTTTTTTTCTCTGTCTCTGTCTCTTGTCCAAAATCTCTCAAACTGGGATTTATTGGCTGGAATACTTGGATTAATCACTGGTTTTCAATCTCGGGAGTTGAAGCTAAGGTTCCTGTGATTTTTCTCGGAGTGGGTGCAGAGGAGGTTTACCAGAATGTATCCAGGGATAGAGGATTTTAGTTCCAAAGTTAGGTTGGAAAAGCTGGGGGTTGTTCTCCTTAGAACAAAGGAGATTGAGGGGAGATTTAATAGAGGTTTACAAGATTATGACAGGCATAGATAAGGTAGACAAGGAAAAACTGTTCCCATTAACTAATGGCACAAGCACTCGGGGACACAGATTGAAGGTTTTGGGCAAAAGATGCAGGGGGAACGTGAGGGAGAGCTTTTTTACGCAGCGAGTGGTAATGACCTGGAACTCGCTGCCCACAAGGGTGGTGGAAGTGAAGACAATCAGTGACTTGGAAAGGAAATTGGATGGCCATTGAAGGAGATAAACTTGTAGGGCTACGGGGATCGAGTGGGGGAGTGGGGCTGACTGGATTGCTCTGTGGAGAGCTGGCATGCACCCAATGGGCCGAATGGCCTCCTTCTGTGCTGTAAATGAATCTATAACTTATTAATGACTTGAGTCATTAACATACAAGCTCAATACTAGAGTAGCTGTTGGCTACTAGTGTCAACAGTGAAAGTGAATTCCATCAACCCACAGTTTGATTGTTTGTGTTAAAAGTACATTGTATACATCTTGCTATCCAGTTAACAACTGTGAAATACAGACATGTCCACATAGGAACAGGAACATCCGTTCGAGTCTATTCCGCCATTCAATTAAGATCATGACTGATCTGTACCTTAACTCCTTTTACCTACCTTTGGTCCCAAAAGCCTGTGGATGCTGAGAACAATTAAATATGTCAAGACTCAGGTTGATAGATTAATGAGACAATCAGGAACGGAGAAACTTGTTCAATGTTGTCCTGGAAATTTGTCCAACATCCTCCCAAGAAAGGTGCCCCACAGTTGGTCACTAATTTAGCGAGAAGGAAGAGAATTGTATTTCCATAGCTTTTCACAAAATCAGGGGGCTAGAATTTAAAGCCCCTCCTCCGTCTGGAACGGAGGCGGGGGGGTTGTGGGGGGGTGTGGCAATGAAGATCGGTGCAGCAGAGGTTCGCCACCAACCCCGATGGCGACAGGCCCTCTGCCAACCTCAACGACGGCGACGAGGCCTCATAGCGGTCTCCCCACCACCCCGCGACAAGACCTCCATTTAAATATGTAGACTAATTTGCATACTTGATTTAATGAGGATCCCGTCACCTCCTTAATCGACACACCGATCTTCATTCCGACGGCCAACAACGCTGCGCCTTCAAATCTCCGTTCGGGGAAATGTGGTGTGACATCTGTGGGGGGGGGAGAGGAGAATTTATTTCTCTGTGCGGGAGGTGGGGGAGCAGGGTTAAAACGCTGCGGATTGGTTGGTGGGGGGGGGGGCGGTTATGGGAAGGGATAAACGGCAATGTTGACAAAGTTTGGAGGGGGGAAAGGTCAAATTCTAAATATTCGCATTCTGGGGAGCAAAAGGGCATGAATGGCTGGAAATGCCATTGTGGGGCTGGGAAAATGCATTCAAACATTGTGAAATTCTGTTTTGGTGCAATGTAACTGACCTGGCCCTTTAATGTTTAAATGTCGATGAAGGTCTGTAAGCCCTTTAAAAATGGCGCCAGCGCCTGCACGTTGGTGCCGGACGCCATTGCCTGTGACGGCTAGCCCATCCCCTGAACGTGATTGTGGGGGCGGGCGCCATAGCAATGCAAATAAGCCACTGTGTTTGAAATCACAGTGGCTCCATGACGCGGTGCCCGTGCGGGCAGGGTGCATTTATTTACGTCCAGCACCTACTTTGGTGACGGACTCTTAGAATGCAGCCCAGGATGCCCCAAAGTGCTTTACAGCCAATGGAATACTTTGGAAGTATCGCATTGTGACGTAGACAAATTGTGCACAGCAAGCTCCCACAAACAGCAATGTGATAATGACCAGATAATCTGTTTTTAGTGATGTTGGTTGAGGGATAAATGTTGGCCCCAGGACACTGGGGAGAGTTCCCCTACTCTTCTTCAAAATAGTGCCGTGGGATCTTTTATGTCTACCTGAGAGAGCAGGTTGAAAAGACAGCACTTTTGACAGTGTAGCACTCCCTCAGTATTACACTGAGTGCCAACCTGGATTATGTGATCAAGTTTCTGGAGTGGGACCTGGACCAATGACTTTCTGCAAGACTGTTACCACTAATTAATTAATGAAATAATTAGGAAAGCTAATAGAATGTTTTCGGTTATTGCGAGGGGAATTCAATATAAAAGTAGGGAGTTTATGCTTCAGTTATACAGGACATTGGTGAGACCATTTCTGGAGTACTGTGTCCAGTACTGGTCTCCTTATTTAAGGAAGGATGTAAATGCGTTGGAGGCAGTTCAAAGAAAGTTTACTAGACTAATACCTGGAATGGGCGGGTTGTTTTATGAGGAAAGATTGGACAGGCTAGACTTGTATCCGCTGGAGTTTAGAAGAGTAAGAGGTGACTTGATTGAAACATATAAGATCCTGAGGGGTCTTGACAGGGTGGATGTGGAAAGGATGTTTCCCCTTGTGGGAGAATCTAGAACCAGGGGTCGCTGTTTAAAAATAAGGGGTTGCCCATTTAGGACAGAGATGAGGAGAAGTTTTTTCTCTCAGAGGGTCGTGAGTCTTTGGAATTCTCTTCCTCAAAAGGCAGTGGAAGCAGAGTCTTTTAAGGCAGAGGTAGATAGATTCTTGATGAGCAAGGGGGTGAAAGGTTATCGGGGATAGGCGGGAATGTGGAGTAGAGGTTACAATCAGATCAGCCATGATCCTATCGAATGGCGGAGCAGGCTCGAGGGGCCGAGTGGCCTACTCCTGCTCCTGATTCATGTGTTCGTATGTATGTATAAGCCACAGCTGACACCCTCAGCTGATGTATGGGCATTTTCTGCGACTCATGATAAAGCGGTGGGAGGAGGCGAGTGTGGGGCATAAACACCAGCACAGAGCAGTTGGGCTGAATGTCCTGTTTCTGAGTTGTAAGTTCTGTGTATTTCATTAACAAAGTGAGTCCTGACAACACAGCCCACCCACCAACATCATCAGAGCGCTCCCAGCTTCACACATGCGCAGAATGGACTCCTGCTGTCAGTATGGTGCTGCGCATGTACGGCCTACATCAGCACCTGGCTTGCTAGCACTAATTCGCGCATGCGTTGCTCATCACTTCCGACCTCGCCACTTCTCCCCACTTGGCTCCTTCCTGCTTCTGGTCCCCGCTCCCTCTTGCTTCTGGTCCCCGCTTCTGGTCCCCGCTCCCTCTTGCTTCTGGTCCTCGCTCCCTCTTGCTTCTGGTCCCCGCTCCCTCCCGCTTCTGGTCCCCGCTCCCTCTTGCTTCTGGTCCCCGCTCCCTCTTGCTTCTGGTCCCTGCTCCCTCCCGCTTCTGGTCCCTGCTCCCTCTTGCTTCTGGTCCCCGCTCCCTCCCGCTTCTGGTCCCCGCTCCCTCCCGCTTCTGGTCCCCGCTCCCTCTTGCTTCTGGTCCCCGCTCCCTCTTGCTTCTGGTCCCTGCTCCCTCCCGCTTCTGGCCCCCACTCCCTCCCGCTTCTGGTCCCCGTTCCCTCCCACTTCTGGTCCCCGCTCCCTCCCGCGATCACAGCCGTTTTTCCCCACATGGGGGAAGCGTGGAAGAGAGAGAGTAACAAGGTAGGTAGGGGAGGGGAGGGAGATTGTGAGCGGGAGGGAGCGGCCGAGGGGGAAGAAGGGGCGAGGCCATGGATTCTGTTGAATTGCACACACAATCCCACACATGCAGTTATCCTGGAACTCTTTTTAAAATCGTCAGTAAAATTCATTAAACAGCCCGTTGCAGGGAGCAGGAGCGGGGACCAGAAGTGGCCATTTTGGTTTCATTTGTTTTTGTTTTTGTGATAAATTGAGCAGCACCATCTTTACTACTGGCAGCTGCCAAAAACGTCGCAGACAGTGACATTTCAGTGGATGAGGCTGCATTTGCACATGAGCAAGTCCTGCGCCACCTAGTGGTTGTTTTGTCAGCAAATGCAGCCAATTACCAAACCGATCTTTCCTCTGTTGTAAAATGGCACTGCCCCTATTAGATGATTGTGGCCTAATCAGTAATGGCGTTGATTGTGTGACTGGCTTGGAATAATTCTCTGCAGTAGTCTTACCTCCAGGAGCGGAGAGCAGTCGGACCTCTTCAGGTGCACCGGAGTTTTGAAAAAAAGCCAACAGTGATGTCACAGGAAAGCTGCAAGGTGATTGGTTGGTGAGTCACTGCTGTTAGGGAGTAGCTCTAAATAGCTGGGTAAGTATCTAAGGTAAGAAAGGTTTACAGTTTATTTTCATACATAGTAAGTAGTGTTTTTAGGGAGTTCTGTAATAACGAGGACCAGGGAAGAAGGACCCAAGAGTAACTGATGTTATTTTATATTAAGATCTTCGAAAAGGTTTAATTTAAAGGGTTAAGTCATGACAGGAGAGCTCAAAGCCGTGGTGTGCTCTTCGTGCTTTATGTGGGAAGCCGGGAACAATTCCAGTGCCTGGGACCAGCATGTGTGCAGGAAGTGTCTCCAGCTGCAGCTCCTGAAAGCCCGGGTTTCGGAGCAGGAGCGGCAGCTGGGGACACTGTGGAGCATCCACGAGGCGGAGAGTATCGTGGAGAGTACGTATAGAGAGGTGGTCACACCGCAGGCTCAGACCCCACAGGCAGGAGGGGAATGGGTGACCACCAGGCAGAGCAAGAGGACTAGGCAGGCAGTTCAGGAATCTCCTGTGGCTATTCCCCTGCAAAACAGCTATACTGCTTTGGATACTACTGGAGGGAATGGCCTCTCAGGGGAAAGCAGCAACAGCCCAATTCGTTGCACCACAATTGGCTCTGCCGCACAGGGGAGGAGTAAAAAGTGTGGGAATGCAATAGTTAGAGGGTATTCAATTGTAAGGGGAATAGATAGGTGTTTTTGTGGCCGGAAAAGAGACTCCAGGATGGTATGTTGCCTCCCTAGTGCAAGGATCAAGGATGTCTCAGAGCTGTTACAGGACATTCTGAAGGGGGAGGGTGAACAGCCAGTGGTCGGGGTACACATTGGTACAAACGACGTAGATTAAAGAAAGGATGAGGTCCTAAAAGCATAATATAGGGAGTTAGGAAGTAAGTTGAAAAGTAGGACCTCAAAGGTAGTGATCTCAGGATTACTACCAGTGCCACGTGCTGGTCAGAGTAGAAATAGCAGGATATATCAGATGAATACGTGGCTGAAGAGATGGTGTGAGGGGGAGGGTTTTAGATTCCTGGGACATTGGGACCGGCTCTGGGGGAGGTGGGACCAGTACAAACTGGACAGGTTACACCTGGGCAGGACCGGGACTGATGTCCTAGGGGGAGTATTTGCTGGAGTGGTTGGGGAGGGTTTGAACTAAAATAACAGGGAGATGGGAATCTTTGCAAGGAGTCAGAGGAGGGGGGATCAAACACAAGAACAAAAGACAGTAAGGGGAATAAGAAAAGTGATAGGCAGAGAAATCAAGAGCCAGAATCAAACAGGGCCAGAGTGAAAAATAGTAGGAAGGGGCCAAGTAATGTTAAAAAGACAAGGCTTGAGGCTTTGTGCCTTAACACGCGGAACATTCACAATAAAGTGGATGAATTAATCGCGCAAATAGATGTAAACGGGTATGATATAGTCGGGATTACAGAGACATGACTGCAAGGTGACCAGGGATGGGAAATGAACATCCAGGGGTATTCAGTATTTAGGAAGGACAGACAAAAAGTAAAAGATGCTGGAGTTGCATTGCTGGTTAAAGAGGAAATTAATACAATAGTGAGGAAAGATATTAGCTCTGACGATGTGGAATCTGTATGGGTAGAGCTGAGAAAAAATAAGGAGCAAAAAACATTAGTGGGGGTTGTATATAGACCCCCAAACTGTAGTGGTGATGTTGGGAATGGCATTAAACAGGAAATTAGAGATGCATGCGATAAAGGAACATCTGTAATTATGGGTGACTTTACTCTGCATATAGATTGGGCAAATCAAATTAGTCACAATACCGTAGAGGAGGAGTTCTTGGAGTGTATACGGGATGGTTTCCTGCACCAATATGTTGAGGAACCAACTAGAGAACAGGCCATCCTAGACTGGGTATTGTGTAATGAGAGAGGAATAATTGACAATCTAGTTGTGCGAGACCCCTTGGGGATGAGCGACCATAATATGATAGAATTCTTCATCAAGATGGAGAGTGACATAGTTGATTCTGAGACTAGGGTCCTGAATCTTACTCAAGGAAACTATGAAGGTATGAGGAGCAAGTTGGCTATGACGGATTAGGAAACGTTACTTAAAGGGATGACGGTGGATAGGCAATGGCAAACATTTAAAGAGCGCATGGATGAACTGCAACAATTGTTTATCCCTGTCTGGCACAAAAGTAAAATGGGAAAGGTAGCCAAAACATGGCTTACAAGGGAAATTAGAGATAGTATTAGATCCAAGGAAGAGGCAGATAAATTTGCCAGAAAAAACAACAGACCTGAGGATTGGGAACAGTTTAGAATTCAGCAAAGGAGGACCAAGGGATTGATTAAGAATGGGAAAATAGAGTACGAGAGCAAGCTTGCAGGTAACATAAAAACTGACTGTAAAAGTTTCTATAGGTATGTGAAGAGAAAAAGATTGGTGAAGACAAATGTAGGTCCCTTACAGTCAGAAACAGGGGAATTTATTGTGGGGAACAAAGAAATGGCTGACCAACTAAATGCATACTTTGGTTCTGTCTTCACAAAGGAGGACACAAATATCATACCAGAAATGTTGGGGAACACGGGGTTTAGTGAGAGAGAGAAACTGAAGGAAATCAGTATTAGTAGAGAAATGCTGTTGGGAAAATTGATGGGATTGAAGGCCGATAAATCCCCAGGTCTTGATGGTCTGCATCCCAGAGTACTTAAGGAAGTGGCCCTAGAAATAGTGGATGCATTGGTGGTCATCTTCCAAGATTCTGTAGACTCTGGAACAGTTCCGACAGATTGGAGGGTAGCTAATGTAACCCCACTATTTAAAAAGGGAGGTAGAGAGGAAGCAGGGAATTATAGACCAGTCAGCCTGACATCAGTAGTGGGGAAAATTCTAGAGTCCATTATCAAAGATTTTAGAGCAGAGCACTTAGAGAACAGTGGTAGAATCGGACAGAGTCAGCATGGATTTATGAAAGGGAAATCATGCTTGACAAATCTACTAGAATTCTTCGAGGATGTAACTAGTAGAGTTGATGAGGGGGAGCCAGTGGATGTGGTTTATTTGGACTTTCAGAAGGCTTTCGACAAAGTCCCACATAAGAGATTAGCTTGTAAAATTAAAGCGCATGGGATTGGGGGTAGTATATTGCGAAGGATAGAAAATTGGTTGGTGAACAGGAAACAAAGAGTAGGGATAAATGGGTCTTTTTCCGAATGGCAGGCAATGACTAGTGGGTTCCGCAGGGATCGGTGCTAGGACCCCAGCTATTCACAATATACATTAATGATTTAGATGAGGGAACTAAATGTAATATCTCCAAATTTGCAGATGACACAAAACAATGTGGGAGGGTGAGTTTTGTGGAGGATGCAGAGAGGCTTCAGGGTGATTCGGACAAGTTGAGTGAGTGGGCTAATGCATGGCAGATGCAGTATAATGTGGATAAATGTGAGGTTATCCACTTTGGTAGCAAAAACAGGAAGGCAGATTATTATCTGAATGGCTGTAAACTGAGAGAGGAGAATATGCAATGAGACCTGGGTGTTCTCCACCAATCGCTGAAGGTAAGCATGCAGGTCCAACAGGCGGTAAAAAAGGCAAATGGTATGTTGGCCTTCATAGCGAGAGGATTTGAGTACAGAAGCAGGGATGTCTTGCTGCAATTATACAGGGCCTTGGTGAGGCCACACCTGGAATATTGTGTGCAGTTTTCGTCTCCTTATCTGAGGAAGGATGTTCTTGCTATAGAGGGAGTGCAGCGAAGGTTTACCAGACTGATTCCTGGGATGGCGGGACTGACGTATGAGGAGAGATTGAGTCGGTTAGGATTATATTCGCTGGGAGTTCAGAAGAGTGAGGGGGGATCTCATAGAAACCTATAAAATTCTAACAGGACTTGACAGGGTAGATGCAGGAAGGATGTTCCCGACAGTGGGGGAGTCCAGAACCAGGCATAGTCTAAGGATACGGGGTAAACCTTTCAGGACTGAGATTGAGAGAAATTTCTTCACCCAGAGAGTGGTGAGCCTGTGGAATTCACTACCAAAGAAAGCAGTTGAGGCCAAAACATTGAATGTTTTCAAGAAGGAGTTAGATATAGCTCTTGGGTCTAAAGGGATCAAAGGGTATGGGGCGAAAGCGGGAACAGGTTACTGAGTTGGTCAACCATGATCGTATTGAATGGCGGAGCAGGCTCGAAGGGCCGAAAGGCCTACTCCTGCTCCTATTTTCTATGTTTCTATGTAGTCATGAAGCACGTTGCATGGATAAACTGAGACCAGAATATTACAACCATGTTAGTCACACTGACAGGATATAAACTTAAATTAGTGAAACTCATTTTGGGGAAAATGATTTCATCCAAATGAATGATACAGGTTTGGTGAAGAATTTCATGGAATATACAGCACAGAAACAGGCCATTCAGCCCATCTGGTCCATACTGGTGTTTATGCTTCACATGAGCTTCTTCCTACCCCCTCTTCATCTCACCCCATTCACATATCCTCTATTCCTTCCTCCTGTGTTTATCCAGCTTTCCCTTAAATGTATCGATACTATTCACCTCAAACACTCCCTGTGGTAGTGAGTTCCACATTCTCACCACTCTCTGGGTAACCATGTTTGAGTTTGGAGTCACTGGGCGTGTTTAAAATGCAGATGGGTGAAAATCAGATGACAAACTCCTGGATTTCTCTTACAGTCTTCTGTTCTTTTCCTTGTAATTGTTGCAATCTCACATTTTGCCCTGTTAATTAATCACTGGTGTAATGTGTTCTGTCTCAGGAGCAAACCTTAGGGGACAGGCCAGAATTATTGGCAATTATTTATTTATAGATACAGCACTGAAACAGGCCCTTTGGCCCACTGAGTCTGTGCTGACCAACAACCACCCATTTATACTAATCCTACAATAATCCCATATTCCCTACCACCTACCTACACTAGGGGCAATTTACAATGGCCAATTTACCTATCACCTGCAAGTCTTTGGCTGTGGGAGGAAACCAGAGCACCCGGCAGAAACCCACGCGGTCACAGGGAGAACTTGCAAACTCCGCACATGCAGTACCCAGAATCGAACCCAGGTCCCTAGAGCTGTGAGGTTGTGGTGCTAACCACTGCGCCACTGTGCCATTAGAGTAAGATAGACTTGTGAAATTTTTGTGGTATTAAAACATGTTTGATGGGAGAAAGAGTTAAAGTAGGATCGCTCTCCTTAGTAAAGAACAAAGAACAAAGAAAATTACAGCACAGGAACAGGCCCTTCGGCCCTCCAAGCCTGCGCCGATCCAGATCCTCTATCTAAACATGTCGCCTATTTTCTAAGGGTCTGTATCTCTTTACTTCCTGCCCATTCATGTATCTGTCTAGATACATCTTAAAAGATGCTATCGTGCCCGCGTCTACCACCTCCGCTGGCAACGCGTTCCAGGCACCCACCACCCTCTGTGTAAAGAACTTTCCACGTATATCCCCCCTAAACTTTTCCCCTTTCACTTTGAACTCGTGACCCCTAGTAATTGAATCCCCCACTCTGGGAAAAAGCTTCTTGCTACCCAACCTGTCTCTACCTCTCATGATTTTGTACACCTCAATCAGGTCCCCCCTCAACCTCTGTCTTTCTAATGAAAATAATCCTAATCTACTCAACCTCTCTTCATAGGCAGCGCCCTCCATACCAGGCAACATCCTGGTGAACCTCCTCTGCACCCTCTCCAAAGCATCCACATCCTTTTGGTAATGTGGCGACCAGAACTGCACGCAGTATTCCAAATGTGGCCAAACCAAAGTCCTATACAACTGTAACATGACCTGCCAACTCTTGTACTCAATACCCCGTCCGATGAAGGAAAGCATGCCGTATGCCTTCTTGACCACTCTATTGACCTGCGTTGCCATCTTCAGGGAACAATGGACCTGAACACCCAAATCTCTCTGTACATCAATTTTCCCCAGGACTTTTCCATTTACTGTATAGTTCACTCTTGAATTGGATCTTCCAAAATGCATCACCTCGCATTTGCCCTGATTGAACTCCATCTGCCATTTCTCTGCCCAACTCTCCAGTCTATCTATATTCTGCTGTATTCTCTGACAGTCCCCTTCACTATCTGCTACTCCACCAATCTTAGTGTCGTCTGCAAATTTGATAATCAGACCACCTATACTTTCCTCCAAATCATTTATGTATATCACAAACAACAGTGGTCCCAGCACGGATCCCTGTGGAACACCACTGGTCACACATCTCCATTTTGAGAAACTCCCTTCCACTGCTACTCTCTGTCTGCTGTTGCCCAGCCAGTTCTTTATCCATCTAGCTAGTACACCCTGGACCCCATGCGACTTCACTTTCTCCATCAGCCTACCATGGGGAACCTTATCAAACGCCTTACTGAAGTCCATGTAAGAAAAAGATTTAGTTAAAATAACAAATCATTTAGAGTCATCAGATCTGTAGAACATTTGGAAATGAGTTACTCTGATGCAGTCATAAAGGAGTTTGAGTATTTTTGGCAACATGTCTTGTATAACCTAAGCCCCAGGAAAACATTCAATTCAACTGGACAGCAACAAGTGACACAATCAAAGTTCCACTTTTATCGAAATATTTTCACGATTTATTTGGCACAAGGCAAAGCTTCAGCCAATCAGTGAATAAAAATCAAGAGAATGGTGAAAATTATTTACCAAAACAGACCAAACTTCAAGTCACAAGCTCATAGTGGAGTGTCCACATTTAGCAAACAGAAAATCTCTTCATCCTGACAGGAGACAAATCTAGTTCTGGCACCATATTAATGCTGATGAACCTATGTAGTTTAAAAACTCCTGTGGCAACTAAATATACCGAAATATACCATATAAAAATCATGGTAATTGACCTGTTGTTATCACCGAGATGGGCAGATGTTACTATCCTGTCTGTCAGCTGTGGCTCGGTGACTAGCACACTCCTTTCTGAGGCTCAATCTCCCCTCTGGAGGTTTGAGTATGATAATCAGACTGATGTTCTGAGGGAGTGCTGCACTGTTGGAGATGCCATCTTTTAAATGAGACATTTAAACCAAGACCCCATCTCCTCTCTAGGGGGGAACAAAATAGATCTCACAGCACTATTTAAAGACACGCACCTGCCGTCCTAACCAATATTTATCCCTCAACCAACACCTACAAAATTGGATTATCTGATAATTATCTCATTGCTGTTTGTGGAATCTTGCTGTGCACAAATTGGCTGCCACATTTCCCAGTGACTACATTTCCAAAAAGTATTTCATTGGTTGTAAAGCGCTTTGGGATGCCCTGAAGTGGAGAAAGGTGCTATATAAATGCAAGTCTTTTATTTGTATCCCACTAGGAAGCTAGTTCTGCAGTGGTTCCCCGTTCTCTTTGAAAGCCCCTCCCTGCACCTCTTGTTATATTTCAGGATTGTTGATGTTGGCCACACTGATGGTTCCTTTCACAGACGCTCTCTTCAGTTGGTTAAATGTCTGTTTCTTCTGCCTTGATTTGCCTGAAGGCTTCCAGTTGTTTATTTATGTTGTGTGTCCAATTCCTGTCCGCCTTGCTTTCATTCTCTTTACATCCTGAGGTCTCATTTACTTTTGTTTTTGCAGTGGTATTTAAACCAATAGACACATGAGGACAGAAAGAGTTCAGTCAGCCCCTCAAGCATGTTCACAATTTAATGAGGTCATCGCTGATCTGCAACCTAGCACCATTTACCTGCCTTTGCCCCATATCCCTTCATGCCATTGGTTAACGAATGTTTATCAATCTCAGATTTAAAATTAACAATTGATCTAGCACCAACTGTTGTATGTGGAAGAGAGTTCTAAACTTCTACCACCCTTTGTGTGTAGAAGGTTTCCTAATTCCACTCCTGAAATGTCTGTCCTGTTCTATCTTTTTAGGTCCAAATTGGATGACCTCACATTTTCCTACATTGAAATCTATTTGTCACAGTTTTGCCCATTCACTTAATCTATCAATATCTTTGTAATTTTATGCTTCCATCTACACTGCTTACAATGCTGCCTATCTTTGTATCAAAGGCAAATCTGGATATGTGGCTTTCTATCCCTTCATCTAAGTCGTTAATGAATACAGTGAACAGTTGAGGCCCAACACAGATCCATTTGCGGAACACCTCTAAATAAATAAATAAATAAAATCACATCCTGCCTATGAGAGTAGCTGTCCATTCTCCCTAATCTCTCTCTCCTGCCATTCAACCAATTTTCTAACCAACTCAATCATTTGCCTTCAATTCCATGAGCTTCAGTTTTAGCTAACAGTCTCTTTGAGGGATTTTATCAAATGCCTTCTGGAGATCCATATAAATAACATCCATAGACATTCCCCTGTCCACTGCTTTAGTCACCTCTCCAAAAAATTCAATCAAGTTCAAATCCATACTGATTCTCTCTGATCAGTTGAAAAATTTCAAGGTGTTCAGTCAGTAGGTAGGAGTTGCCTAATTGAAATGGAGAATCTAATTGAGACAGATCTTGAAAACAGGATGTGAGGATAAATGAGGCCCAGAAATGGCCCCAAGTTTGCAACTGGCATCTGTTGTAGACCTCCAGAGCAATGAGCTAAGGAAAACAGAGAGCTGTGTAAGCAAAGCAGTGAAGAAGTATAGGAGATTAATATCGAGGACCTTGACTAGCCATCTCCTGGGTGATCTCAAATTGGGCAGCCAAGAAAGCAAGGAGGGAGAGAGATGAAGGAGAATCTTCTGTTGAAAGTATCAGCCATCATTTTTTTTGACTCTAGGCAATGGGGATGGTATAGGGATGGAGAGAAGGCATTACATTTGATCGATGTTACTGAGCCTGAAATGTGATCTCAATGGGGGATATTAATCATTGTCTGATTAGATTTCAAGTAACAAGGTCTGTAACAGGAGTTACTTTGACAATAACTCAAATCAGTGGAGAAAAATTCAAAGTCATAAAGGGTCGGTTTGGATGAGTGCTAATAATTACTGAGAAGAGGCAACATTTATAAACATTGTTGAAGGAGGAAGAAGCTGTATATCCAGGAAAAGGGGAAGGGTTGTGTTATTTATTTATTTAGAGATACAGCACTGAAACAGGCCCTTCGGCCCACTGAGTCTGTGCCGACCAACAACCACCCATTGAAACTAATCCTATATTAACCCCATATTCCCCACCACATTCCCACCATTCTCCTACCTACACTAGGGGCAATTTACAATGGCCAATTCACCTATCAACCTGCAAGTCTTTGGCTGTGGGAGGAAACTGGAGCATCCGACAAAAACCCACACGGTCACAGGGAGAACTTGCAAACTCCACACAGGCAGTACCCAGAATTGAACCCGGGTCACTGGAGCTGTGAGGCTGCAGTGCTAACCACTGCGTCACTGTGTTAAAGGTGGATGCAAAGCAAGTTCTGAGGGAAGTAAACTTTTTTTTAAATGCTATTGACAGAAGTTCAAGTTGCCATAAAAATAGAATGAAAATATTAAAATCAGTTCATACAATCAGACGATGATGCAGCACAGAAGGAGGCCATTTGACCCATTGTGCCGATGCAAACTCTTTAGTGGAGCAGTCCAATTAATCCCACTTCCCCACCTCAGCTCTTTCCCCATAGCCCTGCAATTTTTTCTCCTTCAAGTATTTATCCAATTCCCTTTTGAAGATTGCTATAGAATCTGTATCCTGCACCTTAACAGGCAGTACATTCCAAATCCTATCCATTCCTTGCGTAAACGACTTTTTCTCATGTTGCCAATCATCTGAAACCTGTGTCCCTCCGGTTACTGACCCTCCTGCCACTGGAAACTGTTTCTACTTATTTACTCTGTCAAAACCATTCATGATTTTGAAAACCTCTATCAAATCTCCTCTGCTCTAAGGAGAACAACCCCAGCTTCTCCAGTCTCTCTACATAACACTGGTTACAACAAATAAAAATAATATAAAATATATTAAATGGGTCTGAGGAAATGAGCACTGGAAAATAGTAAGGATGGTGGAAGAACATTTCGCAATTCTGTTTTCAGCCAGTGAGTAATGCAGACTGAATGAGACCTTTAAATGATGTAGTGGGAGAGATTGTAAATGAGGATAAGGAAATGGCTGTTGATTGAAATAGATATTTTACATCTGATTTCACACAGAAGGTAATTTATAAGGTGTGGTAGTTGAATTGTTTTGCTACTGGACGAGCAACACAGAGATCATGAGTTTTTTTCTTCATTCACAGGATGTGGGTCCCACTAGCAAAGCCAGCATTTATTGCCCATCCCTAATTGTCCTTGGTGGTGAGTCACCATCTTGAATACAACTGAATAGCTTCCTAAATCATTTCAGAGGGTAGTCAAGAGTCTACCACATTGCTGTGGCTCTGGTGTCATATGTAGGCCAGACCAGGTAAGGATGGCAGATTTCCTTCCCTAACGGACTTTACTGAACCAGATGGGTTTTTATAACAATCCAGTAGTTTCATGGTCACCATTACTGAGACTACCTTTTTATACTAGATTTAATTAACTGAATTGAAATTTTCCAGCTGCTATGATAGGATTTGAACTCTTGTCTCTGGATCTTTAGTCCAGGCCTCTGGGTTATTAGTCCAGTAAATAACTGTGAAGTTACCTGTGGATTCAAATCTCTCTCTCGCTAGCACCAGTAAAATGGCCATGAAAGATGCTGGGTTGTTGAAAACTCAACAGATTTAGTAATGACCTTCAGAGACGCCAGACTGTTAATCCTTAGATTCAAAAGATCTATGCACAGAACTCTAACGTTACATGACAAAGCAGCACTTATTCCTACAAATTCCCATCTCAATTGAACCAGGATTCCAGCCAGTTGAGAAACGACCAGCCTTGTATCCTACAGCCAGTCAGCATTTTTCATTCTCCTCGTCCATTCCCTAGTTTAGGCTGCAGTTAAACTTCAAGTTTAGTGTCAGCCTGAAACAGGTTTGATTTTGCATCAACAGCAAACTTGTGTACTGCACCAAACATGGAGTTAAAACCTGAACTGACTCCAGAGCTAAGATTTCTGGGGCAAAAACTAAAAGTGCTGGAGAGAGAAGCAAAGTTAACATTTCAGGTCAGTGACCTTTCATCAGAACAGACCTGAAATGCTAACTTTGCTTCTCTCTCCACAGATGCTGCCAGACCTGCTGAGTATTTCCAGCACTTTTTGTTTTTGTTTCAAATTTCCAGCATCTGCAGTATTTTGCTTTGAGCTAAAATTTCCGGGAGTCTTGCCCCACTTTGCTTCGGAGTCAGGTCAGGGTCTGAATCTGGATTCAGACTGCACTTACATAGAACTACAGCACAATGTGAGCCAAAACCACGTCCCGAAAACATTAACATTAGTGTAAATGCAGCCTTAGAAAGATACTGTCACGACAATGCGGAGTCTTCTAGGCATTTTGGTATCTTTGTAGCCAAAGGAAGAAAAAGATGGCACCATGAAATTCCATTGACAAGGCCAATATTTATCCCTCAACCAACTTCATAGCTGTGCTAGCTGTGGCTCAGTTGATGACACCAGCTGGTCCTGAATCTGAAGGTTCTGGGTTTGAGTCCTACTCCAGAGAATTGAGTGCACACCACAGATTAACACTCCAGTGGAGTGCTGACTAGGTAACGATGCTACTGCTTTGATGAGGTGTGAAACTGAGTTCCACTCTGCCCTCTCACATGGGTGTAAATGATATCATGGTACTATTTGAGGAAGAGAAGTGGAGTTATCCCTTGTGTCCTGGCCAATGTTTATTACATCCCAAACATTATTTAAAATCCAGATAATCAGGTCATTTTGACATTGTTGTTTGTGGGAGCTTGCTGTGCACAAATTGGCTGCTGTGTTTTGTAACAGTGACTACACTTCACAAAAGTTTTTCATTGGCTGTAAATTGCTTTGAGATGTTCTGAGGCTGTGAAATTTGTGTTATAAATCTGTTCTTTTACCATGTTGTCCCACAACAGAGGCCAATCTTGGTTCAAATTGAAACCAGATTGGAAACTGCAATGTGCCACTCGATATGTGCCATGTTATTTCTGTTTTAATGAGCTGGAATAGTGCCAGCAATGGTTGAGTCTGTCTCTATGGTGCCAGCAATGGTTGAGTCTGTCTCTATGGTGCCAGTAATGGTTGAGTCTGTCTCTATGGTGCCAGCAATGGTTGAGTCTGTCTCTATGGTGCCAGCAATGGTTGAGTCTGTCTCTATGGTGCCAGCAATGGTTGAGTCTGTCTCTATGGTGCCAGCAATGGTTGAGTCTGTCTCTATGGTGCCAGCAATGGTTGAGTCTCTCTCGATGGTGCCAGTAATGGTTGAGTCTGTCTCTATGGTGCCAGTAATGGTTGAGTCTGTCTCTATGGTGCCAGCAGTGGTTAAGTCTGTCTCTATGGTGTCAGCAATGGTTGAGTCTGTCTCTATGGTGCCAGTAATGGTTGAGTCTGTCTCTGTGGTGCCAGCAGTGCTTGCGTCTGTCTCCATGGTGCCAGTAATGGTTGAGTCTGTCTCTATGGTGCCAGTAATGGTTGAGTCTGTCTCTATTGTGCCAGTAATGGTTGAGTCTGTCTCTATGGTGCCAGCAGTGGTTCAGTCTGTCTCTATGGTGCCAGCAATGGTTGAGTCTGTCTCTATGGTGCCAGCAGTGGTTGAGTCTGTCTCTATAGTGCCAGTAATGGTTGAGTCTGTCTCTATGGTGCCAGCAATGGTTGAGTCTGTCACTATGGTGCCAGCAGTGGTTGAGTCTGTCTCTATGGTGCCTGCAGTGGTTGAGTCTGTCTCTATAGTGCCAGTAATGGTTGAGTCTGTCTCTATGGTGCCAGCAGTGGTTGAGTCTGTCTCTATGATGCCAGTAATGGTTGAGTCTGTCTCTATAGTGCCAGTAATGGTTGAGTCTGTCTCTATGGTGCCAGCAATGGTTGAGTCTGTCTCTGTGATGCCAGTAATGGTTGAGTCTGTCTCTAAGATGCCAGTAATGGTTGAGTCTGTCTCTATGGTGCCAGCAATGGTTGAGTCTGTCTCTGTGATGCCAGTAATGGTTGAGTCTGTCTCTATGGTGCCAGCAATGGTTGAGTCTGTCTCTATGGTGCCAGTAATGGTTGAGTCTGTCTCTATGGTGCCAGCAATGGTTGAGTCTGTCTCTATGGTGCCAGCAATGGTTGAGTCTGTCTCTATGGTGCCAGTAATGGTTGAGTCTGTCTCTATGGTGCCAGCAATGGTTGAGTCTGTCTCTATGGTGCCAGCAATGGTTGAGTCTCTCTCGATGGTGCCAGTAATGGTTGAGTCTGTCTCTATGGTGCCAGTAATGGTTGAGTCTGTCTCTATGGTGCCAGCAGTGGTTAGGTCTGTCTCTATGGTGTCAGCAATGGTTGAGTCTGTCTCTATGGTGCCAGTAATGGTTGAGTCTGTCTCTGTGGTGCCAGCAGTGCTTGCGTCTGTCTCCATGGTGCCAGTAATGGTTGAGTCTGTCTCTATGGTGCCAGTAATGGTTGAGTCTGTCTCTATTGTGCCAGTAATGGTTGAGTCTGTCTCTATGGTGCCAGCAGTGGTTCAGTCTGTCTCTATGGTGCCAGCAATGGTTGAGTCTGTCTCTATGGTGCCAGCAGTGGTTGAGTCTGTCTCTATAGTGCCAGTAATGGTTGAGTCTGTCTCTATGGTGCCAGCAATGGTTGAGTCTGTCACTATGGTGCCAGCAGTGGTTGAGTCTGTCTCTATGGTGCCAGCAGTGGTTGAGTCTGTCTCTATAGTGCCAGTAATGGTTGAGTCTGTCTCTATGGTGCCAGCAGTGGTTGAGTCTGTCTCTATGATGCCAGTAATGGTTGAGTCTGTCTCTATAGTGCCAGTAATGGTTGAGTCTGTCTCTATGGTGCCAGCAATGGTTGAGTCTGTCTCTGTGATGCCAGTAATGGTTGAGTCTGTCTCTAAGAAGCCAGTAATGGTTGAGTCTGTCTCTATGGTGCCAGCAATGGTTGAGTCTGTCTCTGTGATGCCAGTAATGGTTGAGTCTGTCTCTATGGTGCCAGTAATGGTTGAGTCTGTCTCTATGGTGCCAGCAATGGTTGAGTCTGTCTCTATGGTGCCAGCAATGGTTGAGTCTGTCTCGATGGTGCCAGTAATGGTTGAGTCTGTCTCTATGGTGCCAGTAATGGTTGAGTCTGTCTCTATGGTGCCAGCAGTGGTTGAGTCTGTCTCTATGATGCCATTAATGGTTGAGTCTGTCTCGATGGTGCAAGCAGTGGTTGAGTCTGTCTCTATGGTGCCAGCAATGGTTGAGTCTGTCTCTATGGTGCCAGTAATGGTTGAGTCTGTCTCTATGGTGCCAGCAATGGTTGAGTCTGACTCCATGGTGCCAGTAATGGTTGAGTCTGTCTCTGTGGTGCCAGTAGTGCTTGCGTCTGTCTCTATGGTGCCAGCAGTGCTTGCGTCTGTCTCTTTGGTGCCAGTAATGGTTGAGTCTGTCTCTATAGTGCCAGTAATGGTTGAGTCTGTCTCTATGGTGCCAGCAGTGGTTGAGTCTGTCTCTATGGTGCCAGCAATGGTTGAGTCTGTCTCTATGGTGCCAGTAATGGTTGAGTCTGTCTCTATGGTGCCAGTAATGGTTGAGTCTGTCTCGATGGTGCCAGTAATGGTTGAGTCTGTCTCTATTGTGCCAGTAATGGTTGAGTCTGTCTCTATGGTGCCAGCAGTGGTTCAGTCTGTCTCTATGGTGCCAGCAATGGTTGAGTCTGTCTCTATGGTGCCAGCAGTGGTTGAGTCTGTCTCTATAGTGCCAGTAATGGTTGAGTCTGTCTCTATGGTGCCAGCAATGGTTGAGTCTGTCACTATGGTGCCAGCAGTGGTTGAGTCTGTCTCTATGGTGCCAGCAGTGGTTGAGTCTGTCTCTATAGTGCCAGTAATGGTTGAGTCTGTCTCTATGGTGCCAGCAGTGGTTGAGTCTGTCTCTATGATGCCAGTAATGGTTGAGTCTGTCTCTATAGTGCCAGTAATGGTTGAGTCTGTCTCTATGGTGCCAGCAATGGTTGAGTCTGTCTCTGTGATGCCAGTAATGGTTGAGTCTGTCTCTAAGATGCCAGTAATGGTTGAGTCTGTCTCTATGGTGCCAGCAATGGTTGAGTCTGTCTCTGTGATGCCAGTAATGGTTGAGTCTGTCTCTATGGTGCCAGTAATGGTTGAGTCTGTCTCTATGGTGCCAGCAATGGTTGAGTCTGTCTCTATGGTGCCAGCAATGGTTGAGTCTGTCTCGATGGTGCCAGTAATGGTTGAGTCTGTCTCTATGGTGCCAGTAATGGTTGAGTCTGTCTCTATGGTGCCAGCAGTGGTTGAGTCTGTCTCTATGATGCCATTAATGGTTGAGTCTGTCTCTATGGTGCCAGTAATGGTTGAGTCTGTCTCTATGGTGCCAGCAATGGTTGAGTCTGTCTCTATGGTGCCAGTAATGGTTGAGTCGTCTCTATGGTGACAGCAATGGTTGAGTCTGTCTCTATGGTGCCAGTAATGGTTGAGTCTGTCTCTATGGTGTCAGCAATGGTTGAGTCTGTCTCTATGGTGCCAGCAATGGTTGAGTCTGTCTCGATGGTGCAAGCAGTGGTTGAGTCTGTCTCTATGGTGCCAGCAATGGTTGAGTCTGTCTCTATGGTGCCAGTAATGGTTGAGTCTGTCTCTATGGTGCCAGCAATGGTTGAGTCTGTCTCCATGGTGCCAGTAATGGTTGAGTCTGTCTCTGTGGTGCCAGTAGTGCTTGCGTCTGTCTCTATGGTGCCAGCAGTGCTTGCGTCTGTCTCTTTGGTGCCAGTAATGGTTGAGTCTGTCTCTATAGTGCCAGTAATGGTTGAGTCTGTCTCTATGGTGCCAGCAGTGGTTGAGTCTGTCTCTATGGTGCCAGCAATGGTTGAGTCTGTCTCTATGGTGCCAGTAATGGTTGAGTCTGTCTCTATGGTGCCAGTAATGGTTGAGTCTGTCTCGATGGTGCCAGTAATGGTTGAGTCTGTCTCTATGGTGTCAGCAATGGTTGAGTCTGTCTATGGTGCCAGCAATGGTTGAGTCTGTCTCTATGGTGCCAGCAATGTTTGAGTCTGTCTCTATGGTGCCAGCAATGGTTGAGTCTGTCTCTATGGTGCCAGTAATGGTTGAGTCTGTCTCTATGGTGCCAGCAATGGTTGAGTCTGTCTCTATGGTACCAGCAATGGTTGAGTCTGTCTCTATGGTGCCAGAAATGGTTGAGTCTGTCTCTCTGGTGCCAGCAATGGTTGAGTCTGTCTCTATGGTGCCAGCAATGGTTGAGTCTGTCTCTATGGTGCCAGTAATGGTTGAGTCTGTCTCTATGGTGCCAGCAATGGTTGAGTCTGTCTCTATGGTGCCAGCAATGGTTGAGTCTGTCTCTATGGTGCCAGTAATGGTTGAGTCTGTCTCTGTGGTGCCAGCAGTGCTTGCGTCTGTCTCCATGGTGCCAGTAATGGTTGAGTCTGTCTCTATGGTGCCAGCAATGGTTGAGTCTGTCTCTATGGTGCCAGTAATGGTTGAGTCTGTCTCTATGGTGCCAGCAGTGCTTGCGTCTGTCTCTATGGTGCCAGTAATGGTTGAGTCTGTCTCTATGGTTCCAGTAATGGTTGAGTCTGTCTCTATGGTGCCAGCAGTGGTTCAGTCTGTCTCTATGGTGCCAGTAATGGTTGAGTCTGTCTCTATGGTGCCAGCAATGGTTGAGTCTGTCACTATGGTGCCAGCAGTGGTTGAGTCTGTCTCTATGGTGCCAGCAGTGGTTGAGTCTGTCTCTATAGTGCCAGTAATGGTTGAGTCTGTCTCTATGGTGCCAGCAGTGGTTGAGTCTGTCTCTATGATGCCAGTAATGGTTGAGTCTGTCTCTATGGTGCCAGCAGTGGTTGAGTCTGTCTCTATGGTGCCAGCAGTGGTTGAGTCTGTCTCTATAGTGCCAGTAATGGTTGAGTCTGTCTCTATGGTGCCAGTAATGGTTGAGTCTGTCACTATGGTGCCAGCAGTGGTTGAGTCTGTCTCTATGGTGCCAGCAGTGGTTGAGTCTGTCTCTATAGTGCCAGTAATGGTTGAGTCTGTCTCTATGGTGCCAGCAGTGGTTGAGTCTGTCTCTATGATGCCAGTAATGGTTGAGTCTGTCTCTATAGTGCCAGTAATGGTTGAGTCTGTCTCTATGGTGCCAGTAATGGTTGAGTCTGTCTCTATGGTGCCAGCAGTGGTTAAGTCTGTCTCTATGGTGTCAGCAATGGTTGAGTCTGTCTCTATGGTGCCAGTAATGGTTGAGTCTGTCTCTATGGTGCCAGTAATGGTTGAGTCTGTCTCTGTGGTGCCAGCAGTGCTTGCGTCTGTCTCCATGGTGCCAGTAATGGTTGAGTCTGTCTCTATGGTGCCAGTAATGGTTGAGTCTGTCTCTATTGTGCCAGTAATGGTTGAGTCTGTCTCTATGGTGCCAGCAGTGGTTCAGTCTGTCTCTATGGTGCCAGCAATGGTTGAGTCTGTCTCTATGGTGCCAGCAGTGGTTGAGTCTGTCTCTATAGTGCCAGTAATGGTTGAGTCTGTCTCTATGGTGCCAGCAATGGTTGAGTCTGTCACTATGGTGCCAGCAGTGGTTGAGTCTGTCTCTATGGTGCCAGCAGTGGTTGAGTCTGTCTCTATAGTGCCAGTAATGGTTGAGTCTGTCTCTATGGTGCCAGCAGTGGTTGAGTCTGTCTCTATGATGCCAGTAATGGTTGAGTCTGTCTCTATAGTGCCAGTAATGGTTGAGTCTGTCTCTATGGTGCCAGCAATGGTTGAGTCTGTCTCTGTGATGCCAGTAATGGTTGAGTCTGTCTCTAAGATGCCAGTAATGGTTGAGTCTGTCTCTATGGTGCCAGCAATGGTTGAGTCTGTCTCTGTGATGCCAGTAATGGTTGAGTCTGTCTCTATGGTGCCAGTAATGGTTGAGTCTGTCTCTATGGTGCCAGTAATGGTTGAGTCTGTCTCTATGGTGCCAGCAATGGTTGAGTCTGTCTCGATGGTGCCAGTAATGGTTGAGTCTGTCTCTATGGTGCCAGTAATGGTTGAGTCTGTCTCTATGGTGCCAGCAGTGGTTGAGTCTGTCTCTATGATGCCATTAATGGTTGAGTCTGTCTCTATGGTGCCAGTAATGGTTGAGTCTGTCTCTATGGTGCCAGCAATGGTTGAGTCTGTCTCTATGGTGCCAGTAATGGTTGAGTCGTCTCTATGGTGACAGCAATGGTTGAGTCTGTCTCTATGGTGCCAGTAATGGTTGAGTCTGTCTCTATGGTGTCAGCAATGGTTGAGTCTGTCTCTATGGTGCCAGCAATGGTTGAGTCTGTCTCGATGGTGCAAGCAGAGGTTGAGTCTGTCTCTATGGTGCCAGCAATGGTTGAGTCTGTCTCTATGGTGCCAGTAATGGTTGAGTCTGTCTCTATGGTGCCAGCAATGGTTGAGTCTGTCTCCATGGTGCCAGTAATGGTTGAGTCTGTCTCTGTGGTGCCAGTAGTGCTTGCGTCTGTCTCTATGGTGCCAGCAGTGCTTGCGTCTGTCTCTTTGGTGCCAGTAATGGTTGAGTCTGTCTCTATAGTGCCAGTAATGGTTGAGTCTGTCTCTATGGTGCCAGCAGTGGTTGAGTCTGTCTCTATGGTGCCAGCAATGGTTGAGTCTGTCTCTATGGTGCCAGTAATGGTTGAGTCTGTCTCTATGGTGCCAGTAATGGTTGAGTCTGTCTCGATGGTGCCAGTAATGGTTGAGTCTGTCTCTATTGTGCCAGTAATGGTTGAGTCTGTCTCTATGGTGCCAGCAGTGGTTCAGTCTGTCTCTATGGTGCCAGCAATGGTTGAGTCTGTCTCTATGGTGCCAGCAGTGGTTGAGTCTGTCTCTATAGTGCCAGTAATGGTTGAGTCTGTCTCTATGGTGCCAGCAATGGTTGAGTCTGTCACTATGGTGCCAGCAGTGGTTGAGTCTGTCTCTATGGTGCCAGCAGTGGTTGAGTCTGTCTCTATAGTGCCAGTAATGGTTGAGTCTGTCTCTATGGTGCCAGCAGTGGTTGAGTCTGTCTCTATGATGCCAGTAATGGTTGAGTCTGTCTCTATAGTGCCAGTAATGGTTGAGTCTGTCTCTATGGTGCCAGCAATGGTTGAGTCTGTCTCTGTGATGCCAGTAATGGTTGAGTCTGTCTCTAAGATGCCAGTAATGGTTGAGTCTGTCTCTATGGTGCCAGCAATGGTTGAGTCTGTCTCTGTGATGCCAGTAATGGTTGAGTCTGTCTCTATGGTGCCAGTAATGGTTGAGTCTGTCTCTATGGTGCCAGCAATGGTTGAGTCTGTCTCTATGGTGCCAGCAATGGTTGAGTCTGTCTCGATGGTGCCAGTAATGGTTGAGTCTGTCTCTATGGTGCCAGTAATGGTTGAGTCTGTCTCTATGGTGCCAGCAGTGGTTGAGTCTGTCTCTATGATGCCATTAATGGTTGAGTCTGTCTCTATGGTGCCAGTAATGGTTGAGTCTGTCTCTATGGTGCCAGCAATGGTTGAGTCTGTCTCTATGGTGCCAGTAATGGTTGAGTCGTCTCTATGGTGACAGCAATGGTTGAGTCTGTCTCTATGGTGCCAGTAATGGTTGAGTCTGTCTCTATGGTGTCAGCAATGGTTGAGTCTGTCTCTATGGTGCCAGCAATGGTTGAGTCTGTCTCGATGGTGCAAGCAGTGGTTGAGTCTGTCTCTATGGTGCCAGCAATGGTTGAGTCTGTCTCTATGGTGCCAGTAATGGTTGAGTCTGTCTCTATGGTGCCAGCAATGGTTGAGTCTGTCTCCATGGTGCCAGTAATGGTTGAGTCTGTCTCTGTGGTGCCATTAGTGCTTGCGTCTGTCTCTATGGTGCCAGCAGTGCTTGCGTCTGTCTCTTTGGTGCCAGTAATGGTTGAGTCTGTCTCTATAGTGCCAGTAATGGTTGAGTCTGTCTCTATGGTGCCAGCAGTGGTTGAGTCTGTCTCTATGGTGCCAGCAATGGTTGAGTCTGTCTCTATGGTGCCAGTAATGGTTGAGTCTGTCTCTATGGTGCCAGTAATGGTTGAGTCTGTCTCGATGGTGCCAGTAATGGTTGAGTCTGTCTCTATGGTGTCAGCAATGGTTGAGTCTGTCTATGGTGCCAGCAATGGTTGAGTCTGTCTCTATGGTGCCAGCAATGTTTGAGTCTGTCTCTATGGTGCCAGCAATGGTTGAGTCTGTCTCTATGGTGCCAGTAATGGTTGAGTCTGTCTCTATGGTGCCAGCAATGGTTGAGTCTGTCTCTATGGTACCAGCAATGGTTGAGTCTGTCTCTATGGTGCCAGAAATGGTTGAGTCTGTCTCTCTGGTGCCAGCAATGGTTGAGTCTGTCTCTATGGTGCCAGCAATGGTTGAGTCTGTCTCTATGGTGCCAGCAATGGTTGAGTCTGTCTCTATGGTGCCAGTAATGGTTGAGTCTGTCTCTATGGTGCCAGCAATGGTTGAGTCTGTCTCTATGGTGCCAGCAATGGTTGAGTCTGTCTCTATGGTGCCAGTAATGGTTGAGTCTGTCTCTGTGGTGCCAGCAGTGCTTGCGTCTGTCTCCATGGTGCCAGTAATGGTTGAGTCTGTCTCTATGGTGCCAGCAATGGTTGAGTCTGTCTCTATGGTGCCAGTAATGGTTGAGTCTGTCTCTATGGTGCCAGCAGTGCTTGCGTCTGTCTCTATGGTGCCAGTAATGGTTGAGTCTGTCTCTATGGTTCCAGTAATGGTTGAGTCTGTCTCTATGGTGCCAGCAGTGGTTCAGTCTGTCTCTATGGTGCCAGTAATGGTTGAGTCTGTCTCTATGGTGCCAGCAATGGTTGAGTCTGTCACTATGGTGCCAGCAGTGGTTGAGTCTGTCTCTATGGTGCCAGCAGTGGTTGAGTCTGTCTCTATAGTGCCAGTAATGGTTGAGTCTGTCTCTATGGTGCCAGCAGTGGTTGAGTCTGTCTCTATGATGCCAGTAATGGTTGAGTCTGTCTCTATGGTGCCAGCAGTGGTTGAGTCTGTCTCTATGGTGCCAGCAGTGGTTGAGTCTGTCTCTATAGTGCCAGTAATGGTTGAGTCTGTCTCTATGGTGCCAGTAATGGTTGAGTCTGTCACTATGGTGCCAGCAGTGGTTGAGTCTGTCTCTATGGTGCCAGCAGTGGTTGAGTCTGTCTCTATAGTGCCAGTAATGGTTGAGTCTGTCTCTATGGTGCCAGCAGTGGTTGAGTCTGTCTCTATGATGCCAGTAATGGTTGAGTCTGTCTCTATAGTGCCAGTAATGGTTGAGTCTGTCTCTATGGTGCCAGCAATGGTTGAGTCTGTCTCTGTGATGCCAGTAATGGTTGAGTCTGTCTCTAAGATGCCAGTAATGGTTGAGTCTGTCTCTATGGTGCCAGCAATGGTTGAGTCTGTCTCTGTGATGCCAGTAATGGTTGAGTCTGTCTCGATGGTGCCAGTAATGGTTGAGTCTGTCTCTATGGTGCCAGCAATGGTTGAGTCTGTCTCTATGGTGCCAGCAATGGTTGAGTCTGTCTCGATGGTGCCAGTAATGGTTGAGTCTGTCTCTATGGTGCCAGTAATGGTTGAGTCTGTCTCTATGGTGCCAGCAGTGGTTGAGTCTGTCTCTATGGTGCCAGCAGTGGTTGAGTCTGTCTCGATGATGCCAGTAATGGTTGAGTCTGTCTCTATGGTGCCAGTAATGGTTGAGTCTGTCTCTATGGTGCCAGCAATGGTTGAGTCTGTCTCTATGGTGCCATTAATGGTTGAGTCTGTCTCTATGGTGCCAGTAATGGTTGAGTCGTCTCTATGGTGTCAGCAATGGTTGAGTCTGTCTCTATGGTGCCATTAATGGTTGAGTCTGTCTCTATGGTGCCAGTAATGGTTGAGTCTGTCTCTATGGTGCCAGTAATGGTTGAGTCGTCTCTATGGTGCCAGCAATGGTTGAGTCTGTCTCTATGGTGCCATTAATGGTTGAGTCTGTCTCTATGGTGCCAGTAATGGTTGAGTCTGTCTCTATGGTGCCAGTAATGGTTGAGTCGTCTCTATGGTGTCAGCAATGGTTGAGTCTGTCTCGATGGTGTCAGCAATGGTTGAGTCTGTCTCTATGGTGCCAGCAATGGTTGAGTCTGTCTCTATGGTGCCAGCAGTGGTTGAGTCTGTCTCTATGGTGCCAGCAATGGTTGAGTCTGTCTCTATGGTGCCAGTAATGGTTGAGTCTGTCTCTATGGTGCCAGCAATGGTTGAGTCTGTCTCCATGGTGCCAGTAATGGTTGAGTCTGTCTCTGTGGTGCCAGTAGTGCTTGCGTCTGTCTCTATGGTGCCAGTAATGGTTGAGTCTGTCTCTATGGTGCCAGCAATGGTTGAGTCTGTCTCTCTGGTGCCAGCAATGGTTGAGTTGGTCTCTATGGTGCCAGTAATGGTTGAGTTTGTCTCTATGGTGCCAGCAGTGCTTGCGTCTGTCTCTTTGGTGCCAGTAATGGTTGAGTCTGTCTCTATGGTGCCAGTAATGGTTGAGTCTGTCTCTATGGTGCCAGCAGTGGTTGAGTCTGTCTCCATGGTGCCAGCAATGGTTGAGTCTGTCTCTATGGTGCCAGCAGTGGTTGAGTCTGTCTCTATGGTGCCAGCAGTGGTTGAGTCTGTCTCCATAGTGCCAGTAATGGTTGAGTCTGTCTCTATGGTGCCAGCAATGGTTGAGTCTGTCTCTATAGTGCCAGTAATGGTTGAGTCTGTCTCTATGCTGCCAGCAATGGTTGAGTCTGTCTCTATAGTGCCAGTAATGGTTGAGTCTGTCTCTATGGTGCCAGCAATGGTTGAGTCTGTCTCTATGGTGCCAGCAATGGTTGAGTCAGTCACTATGGTGCCGGAAGTGGTTGAGTCTGTCTCTGTGGTGCCAGCAATGGTTGAGTCTGTCTCTATGGTGCCAGCAATGGTTGAGTTTGTCTCCATGGTGCCAGTAATGGTTGAGTCTGTCTCTATGGTGCCAGCAGTGCTTGCGTCTGTCTCTTTGGTGCCAGTAATGGTTGAGTCTGTCTCTGTAGTGCCAGTAATGGTTGAGTCTGTCTCTATGGTGCCAGCAGTGGTTGAGTCTGTCTCTATGGTGCCAGCAATGGTTGAGTCTGTCTCTATGGTGCCAGTAATGGTTGAGTCTGTCTCTATGGTGCCAGTAATGGTTGAGTCTGTCTCGATGGTGCCAGTAATGGTTGAGTCTGTCTCTATGGTGTCAGCAATGGTTGAGTCTGTCTATGGTGCCAGCAATGGTTGAGTCTGTCTCTTTGGTGCCAGCAATGTTTGAGTCTGTCTCTATGGTGCCAGCAATGGTTGAGTCTGTCTCGATGGTGCCAGTAATGGTTGAGTCTGTCTCTATGGTGCCAGCAATGGTTGAGTCTGTCTCTATGGTACCAGCAATGGTTGACTCTGTCTCTATGGTGCCAGAAATGGTTGAGTCTGTCTCTCTGGTGCCAGCAATGGTTGAGTCTGTCTCTATGGTGCCAGCAATGGTTGAGTCTGTCTCTATGGTGCCAGTAATGGTTGAGTCTGTCTCTATGGTGCCAGTAATGGTTGAGTCTGTCTCTATGGTGTCAGCAATGGTTGAGTCTGTCTCTATGGTGCCAGCAATGGTTGAGTCTGTCTCTATGGTGCCAGCAATGGTTGAGTCTGTCTCTATGGTGCCAGTAATGGTTGAGTCTGTCTCTGTGGTGCCAGCAGTGCTTGCGTCTGTCTCCATGGTGCCAGTAATGGTTGAGTCTGTCTCTATGGTGCCAGCAATGGTTGAGTCTGTCTCTATGGTGCCAGTAATGGTTGAGTCTGTCTCTATGGTGCCAGCAGTGCTTGCGTCTGTCTCTATGGTGCCAGTAATGGTTGAGTCTGTCTCTATGGTTCCAGTAATGGTTGAGTCTGTCTCTATGGTGCCAGCAGTGGTTCAGTCTGTCTCTATGGTGCCAGTAATGGTTGAGTCTGTCTCTATGGTGCCAGCAATGGTTGAGTCTGTCACTATGGTGCCAGCAGTGGTTGAGTCTGTCTCTATGGTGCCAGCAGTGGTTGAGTCTGTCTCTATGGTGCCAGTAATGGTTGAGTCTGTCTCTATGGTGCCAGCAGTGGTTGAGTCTGTCACTATGGTGCCAGCAGTGGTTGAGTCTGTCTCTATGGTGCCAGCAGTGGTTGAGTCTGTCTCTATAGTGCCAGTAATGGTTGAGTCTGTCTCTATGGTGCCAGCAGTGGTTGAGTCTGTCTCTATGATGCCAGTAATGGTTGAGTCTGTCTCTATAGTGCCAGTAATGGTTGAGTCTGTCTCTATGGTGCCAGCAATGGTTGAGTCTGTCTCTAAGATGCCAGTAATGGTTGAGTCTGTCTCTATGGTGCCAGCAATGGTTGAGTCTGTCTCTGTGATGCCAGTAATGGTTGAGTCTGTCTCGATGGTGCCAGTAATGGTTGAGTCTGTCTCTATGGTGCCAGCAATGGTTGAGTCTGTCTCTATGGTGCCAGCAATGGTTGAGTCTGTCTCGATGGTGCCAGTAATGGTTGAGTCTGTCTCTATGGTGCCAGTAATGGTTGAGTCTGTCTCTATGGTGCCAGCAGTGGTTGAGTCTGTCTTGATGATGCCAGTAATGGTTGAGTCTGTCTCTATGGTGCCAGTAATGGTTGAGTCTGTCTCTATGGTGCCAGCAATGGTTGAGTCTGTCTCTATGGTGCCATTAATGGTTGAGTCTGTCTCTATGGTGCCAGTAATGGTTGAGTCGTCTCTATGGTGTCAGCAATGGTTGAGTCTGTCTCTATGGTGCCATTAATGGTTGAGTCTGTCTCTATGGTGCCAGTAATGGTTGAGTCTGTCTCTATGGTGCCAGTAATGGTTGAGTCGTCTCTATGGTGCCAGCAATGGTTGAGTCTGTCTCTATGGTGCCATTAATGGTTGAGTCTGTCTCTATGGTGCCAGTAATGGTTGAGTCTGTCTCTATGGTGCCAGTAATGGTTGAGTCGTCTCTATGGTGTCAGCAATGGTTGAGTCTGTCTCTATGGTGCCAGTAATGGTTGAGTCTGTCTCGATGGTGTCAGCAATGGTTGAGTCTGTCTCTATGGTGCCAGCAATGGTTGAGTCTGTCTCTATGGTGCCAGCAGTGGTTGAGTCTGTCTCTATGGTGCCAGCAATGGTTGAGTCTGTCTCTATGGTGCCAGTAATGGTTGAGTCTGTCTCTATGGTGCCAGCAATGGTTGAGTCTGTCTCCATGGTGCCAGTAATGGTTGAGTCTGTCTCTGTGGTGCCAGTAGTGCTTGCGTCTGTCTCTATGGTGCCAGTAATGGTTGAGTCTGTCTCTATGGTGCCAGCAATGGTTGAGTCTGTCTCTCTGGTGCCAGCAATGGTTGAGTTGGTCTCTATGGTGCCAGTAATGGTTGAGTTTGTCTCTATGGTGCCAGCAGTGCTTGCGTCTGTCTCTTTGGTGCCAGTAATGGTTGAGTCTGTCTCTATGGTGCCAGCAGTGGTTGAGTCTGTCTCCATGGTGCCAGCAATGGTTGAGTCTGTCTCTATGGTGCCAGCAGTGGTTGAGTCTGTCTCTATGGTGCCAGCAGTGGTTGAGTCTGTCTCCATAGTGCCAGTAATGGTTGAGTCTGTCTCTATGGTGCCAGCAATGGTTGAGTCTGTCTCTATAGTGCCAGTAATGGTTGAGTCTGTCTCTATGGTGCCAGCAATGGTTGAGTCTGTCTCTATAGTGCCAGTAATGGTTGAGTCTGTCTCTATGGTGCCAGCAATGGTTGAGTCTGTCTCTATGGTGCCAGCAATGGTTGAGTCAGTCACTATGGTGCCGGAAGTGGTTGAGTCTGTCTCTGTGGTGCCAGCAATGGTTGAGTCTGTCTCTATGGTGCCAGTAATGGTTGAGTCTGTCTCTATGGTGCCAGCAATGGTTGAGTCTGTCTCTATGGTGCCAGCAATGGTTGAGTCTGTCTCTATGGTGCCAGTAATGGTTGAGTCTGTCTCTATGGTGCCAGCAATGGTTGAGTCTGTCTCTATGGTGCCAGTAATGGTTGAGTCTGTCTCTATGGTGCCAGCAATGGTTGAGTCTGTCTCTGTGGTGCCAGTAATGGTTGAGTCTGTCTCTATGGTGCCAGCAGTGCTTGCGTCTGTCTCTATGGTGCCAGTAATGGTTGAGTCTGTCTCTATGGTGCCAGTAATGGTTGAGTCTGTCTCCATGGTGCCAGCAGTGCTTGCGTCTGTCTCTATGGTGCCAGCAATGGTTGCGTCTGTCTCTATAGTGCCAGTAATGGTTGAGTCTGTCTCTATGGTGCCAGCAGTGGTTGAGTCTGTCTCTATGGTGCCAGCAATGGTTGAGTCTGTCTCTATAGTGCCAGTAATGGTTGAGTCTGTCTCTCTGGTGCCAGCAATGGTTGAGTCTGTCTCTATAGTGCCAGTAATGGTTGAGTCTGTCTCTATTGTGTCAGCAATGGTTGAGTCTGTCTCTTTAGTGCCAGTAATGGTTGAGTCTGTCTCTCTGGTGCCAGCAATGGTTGAGTCTGTCTCTATGGTGTCAGCAATGGTTGAGTCTGTCACTATGGTGCCAGCAGTGGTTGAGTCTGTCTCTATGGTGCCAGCAGTGGTTGAGTCTGTCTCTATGATGCCAGTAATGGTTGAGTCTGTCTCTATAGTGCCAGTAATGGTTGAGTCTGTCTCTATGGTGCCAGCAATGGTTGAGTCTGTCTCTGTGATGCCAGTAATTGTTGAGTCTGTCTCTATGGTGCCAGTAATGGTTGAGTCTGTCTCTGGTGCCAGCAGTGGTTGAGTCTGTCTCTATGGTGCCAGTAATGGTTGAGTCTGTCTCTATGGAGCCAGCAGTGGTTGAGTCTGTCTCTATGGTGCCAGCAATGGTTGAGTCTGTCTCTATAGTGCCAGTAATGGATGAGTCTGTCTCAATGGTGCCAGCAATGGTTGAGTCTATCTCTATAGTGCCAGTAATGGTTGAGTCTGTCTCTATGGTGCCAGCAATGGTTGAGTCTGTCACTATGGTGCCAGCAGTGGTTGAGTCTGTCTCTATGGTGCCAGCAGTGGTTGAGTCTGTCTCTGTGGTGCCAGCAATGGTTGAGTCTGTCTCTATGGTGCCAGTAATGGTTGAGTCTGTCTCTATGTTGCCAGCAATGGTTGAGCCTGTCTCTATGGTGCCAGTAATGGTTGAGTCTGTCTCTATGGTGCCAGCAATGGTTGAGTCTGTCTCTATGGTGCCAGTAATGGTTGAGTCTGTCTCTATGGTGCCAGTAATGGTTGAGTCTGTCTCTATGGTGCCAGCAGTGCTTGCGTCTGTCTCTATGGTGCCAGCAATGGTTGAGTCTGTCTCTATGGTGCCAGTAATGGTTGAGTCTGTCTCTGTGGTGCCAGCAGTGCTTGCGTCTGTCTCTATGGTGCCAGCAATGGTTGAGTCTGTCTCTATAGTGCCAGCAATGGTTGAGTCTGTCTCTATGGTGCCAGCAGTGGTTGAGTCTGTCTCTATGGTGCCAGCAGTGGTTGAGTCTGTCTCTATGGACCCTATTTACTGTCCATCTCCCCTGATAATGCTCACTGGAACTGAAATCGAAAAGAAACAACAGCCAGCACCAATCAGACAGTGAATAAACCATAAATAGCCCCAGTTCGAGACCCCAGCTTTCCAACATGGCCCTTACAGAAAACCTTCCAAATATCCTAACATTTGAAAATGCAAAAGTGAGATACTGGGCTGAATTTTCTTCTCCCACTGCCGGGAGCAACGACGGGTGAAAAAATAGCGGCCCGTGTGTACGCTGCCACGATTGTCCATGTGGCAGCCCAACAGAATACACTGGTCAGGCCGCAACCCCCCATCCCCCCAATCATGTGGAGGGGGCCGGGCTTCGCGACACCAGCAATGGTTTCAGCTGCCTCTGCGCTGGTGCTGGCGCCATTTTTAAAGGGCAGCCAACCCTGCCGGCTCATTTACATTTTTAAAGAGCTACCCTGGTGGGGGACGGGCGGGTGGAGTGTCCGTCCGGAAGATCGGGTCCTGCACTCCCAGTGTTGGGATCTGTGGTGGACTGCTGTCAGAATAATCTTCCCCCTCTCCCCCACCCTCACACCCTGCCATGGAGCCCGATGTTGGGAGCAATTTCTCCAAGTGAGTTAAATGCAGGCAAATTTACAATATTACAGAGTGACCATTCAGCCCGTCCAGTACATGTTGGTATTTATTATCCACACAGGCAGTATCCTGATCCCATGTGCTCAATCTATTCCCATATCTTTATCCTCCTTTTCTTTATCAATTGTCTAATCTATTTGTAAATGTTGATGTCGTCTTTGCTCCAATCATTAACTTTGGCCATGAATTGCCAATCAACCAATCTCTTTCACCTTTGAGGGTTTGTGCTGGCCTGGAGTTACATGGGCTCCCAACGACACCTCGTGTTTCAAATTCTCGACATTGAGGAGAACTCGGACTTGAAAAGAAAACAAAGACTTGCATTTCTATAGCACCTTTCACAACCTCAGGATGTCCCAAAGTACTACACGGCCAATGAAGTACATTTTGGAAGTGTTGTCATTGGCCAGGACACCAGAGAGAACTCCCCTGCTGTTCTTTAAAATAATGCCATAGGACCTTTTACAGCCAAATGAGAGGAAAGACAGGGCCTCAGTTTAACATCTCATTGATAAAATGGCACCTCTGACAGTGCAGCACTCCCTCAGTACTGCGTTCGGGGTATTGGCGTTTGCTATTCAGAGGTACCGGGATGTCCTTGTGCATAGATCACAGTAAGTTAACATGCAAATACAGCAAGCAATTAGGAAAGTGAATGGAATGTTAGCCCTTGTTAAGGGATTGGAGTATAAGAGTTAAGAAATCTTACTGCAATTGTATAGGGCCTTGGTGAGAACACACCTGGAATCACACCTGGAGTAGTGTTTACAGTTTTGGCCTCCTTGACTAAGGAAGGATATATTTGCCTTACAGGGGCTGCAACAAAGGTTTACTAGACTGGTTCTCGGGATGAGGAGATTGTCCGACGAGGAGAGATTGAGTAGACTAGGCCGATATTCCCTGGAGTTTAGAAGAATGAGATGCAATCCCATTGAAACATAAAACATTCTGAATGTTTGTTCCTGACTGGAGAGTCTAGAACACAGGGTCACAGTCTCAAGAAAAGGGATCGGCCATTTAGGACTGAGATGAGGAGCAATTTCCTCACTCAGAGGGTTGTGAATCTTTGGAATTCTCTACCTCACAGGGCTGTGGATACTCAGTCATTGAGTATATTCAAGATGGAGACCAATAGATTTATGGGCATGAAGAGAATGTAGGATTATGGGGAAAGTGTGAGAAGTGAAGGTGAGGGACCATTTCAACCATTGTCTTGTTGAATTGCGAAGCAGGCTCGAAGGGCCGAATGGCCTACTCCTGCTCCTCTTTCTTATTTTCTTATTTCAGCCTGGATTTTGTCCTCATGTCCCTGGAGTCCCTTCTCGAGGGCAATTAGGGATGGGCACTAAATGCTGTCCTAACCAGCGATGCCCACATCCCATGAATGCATAAAAAAAAGTGGGACTTCAGCCCGCAAACTTCTGACTCAACAGCGAGCGTGAAACCCACTGGGCGCCTGCTGAGATCAAACTTGCTACAAGATCAAACGAGCATGTGTGAACTGGCTGTGATACTCTGAATCTTACAGTGCAGTCGATGCTTGTACTAATTACACAGTGCTTAGAATTTGCAGCACAGAAACAGGCCATTCGGCCCCACTGGTCATGCTGGTGTTCATGCTCCACATGAACCTCCTCTCACTCGTCTTCATATCAGCACATCCTTCTATTCCTTTCTCCCTTATGTATTGATCTAGCTTTCCCTTCAACAATGTTTATGTTTATTTAAAATCAATCTCCTATCTTGCTAAATAGTCACATTTTCTGAGGTTGTTAACTCCTGGAATTCCTTTGGAGACAGTGGGAACGGGAAGGGAATCATGTAATGAAATGTGAAGCCATGACCAGATATCACTTGTGTATTAGAGAATACTAAAAGCATGAAATGATTTTGTTTGACTGCCTCTTTGTTCTTTAAATTTGATGTGAACGTTGTACCTCTGTTTAAAAAGAGAGTGAGGGATAGACTGAATAATTACAGGCCAGTCAGTCTGACATCAGTAGTGGGCAAATTATTGGAATCTATTCTGAAAGACAGGATAAACTGTCACTTAGAAAGGCACAGGTTAATCAAGGATAGTCAGAATGGATTTGTTAAGGAAAGATCTTGTTTGACCAACTTGATAGAATGTTTTGAAGAAGTAACAAGGAAGATAGATGAGGGTAGTGCAGTTGAAGTGGTCTACATGGATTTTAGCCAGGTTTTTGACAAGGTCCTACATGGCAGACTGGTTTAAAAAAATCAAATCCCATGGGATCCAGGGAAATGCAGCAAGGTGGATACAAAATTGGCTCAGTGGCAGGAAACAAAGGGTAAATGTTGATGGGCGTTTTAGTGACTGGAGGGCTGTTTCCAGTGGTGTTCCGCAGGGTTCTGTACTGGGTTCCCTGCTTTTTGTGGTGTATATTAATGATTTGAACGTAAATGTAGGGTAAAGGCCTGCTCAGGTCTGCAAATGAGACCCAACCCGAGCCCGACAGAACCCCATCCAACCCCGAGCCCAACTGGGCCTGAGTCCTTCCATTTTTTCCCGTGCCTGACCCGACCCGACCTTCAGTTAACTTACCTTCCGTTTTTCACTTTGTTCCTCACCTGCACAAGCTTAAAATAACTGTAACAAAACCACCTTTAAAGTCCAAAAAGTAAATTAACATTAAAGTCACTTACCTGAGGTGGTGATAGAGCGTGTCCGATCCGATCTGACCCGAGCTGAGCCCAAATGCCGGACCCAGAAGTGTGACCCAACCCGACCTATGTCATTGGGTCCCGTCAGGTTCGGGTCGAGTGGCAGGACTTTAATGTCGGGGGCATGATCAAGAATTTTGCAGACGACACAAAGATTGGCCTTGTGGTAGATAGCGAGGAGGATAGCTGTAGGCTGCAGGAAGATATTGATGGTCTGGTCAGATGGGCAGAAAAGTGGCAAATGGAATTCAACTTGGAGAAGCGTGAGGTGATGCATTTGGGGAGGTCAAACAAGGCAAAGGAATACACGATTAATGGGAAAATACTGAGAAGTGTAGAGCAAGTGAGGGACCTTGGAATGAATGTCCACAGATCCCTGAAGGTAGCAGGACAGGTCGATAAGGTGGTTAAGAAGGCATATGGAATCCTTTCCTTTATTAGCTGAGGTACAGAATATAAGAGCAGGGAGGTTATGCTGGAACTGTATAACTTATTGGTTAGACCATAACTTGAATACTGTGTGCAATTCTGGTCACCTCATTACAGAAAGGATGTAATTGCACTAGAGAGGGTACAAAGGAGATTTACGAGGATGTTGCCAGGACTAGAAAAATACAGCTATGAGGAAAGATTGGATTGGCTGGGGTTGTTCTCCTTGGAACAGAGAAAGCTGACGGGAGATCTGATTGAAACGTACAAAATTGTGAGGGCCTGGATAGAGTGGAGGTGAAGGGTCTATTCACCTTAGCAGAGAGGTCAATGACGAGGGGGCATGGATTTAAAGTGATTGGTAGAAAAATTAGAGGAGGGATGAGGAAAAGCTTTTTCACCCAGAGGGTGGTGATGGTCTGGAACTCACTGTCTGAAAGGGTAGTTGAGGCAGAGACCCTCAACTCATTCAAAAGGAGTCTGGATATGCACCTCAAGTGCTGTAAGCTGCAGGGCTACGGACCAAATGCTGGAAGGTGGGATTAGAATAGGTGGATTGTTTTTCAGCCAGCACAGACACGATGGGCCAAGTGGCCTCTTTCTGAGCCTTAAACTTTCTATGATTCTATGATAATATTAAATGCAGTTTGGCAGATTATACAATGAGCATATCATTAGATATTGTATTGAAATATCTTGTGCAATTTATTTTTCCATTCTCGGGATGTGGGTGTCACTGGCTAGGTCAGCATTTATTGTCCATCCCTAATTGCTCTTGAGAAGGTGGTGGTGAGCTACCTTCTTGATATCAGGTTTGATACAACTGACAGGGCAGTGAAGAGGGAAACAAATTGGTGTGGGACTGGAGTCTCATATTGGTCCAGACCGGGTAAGGACACCAGGTTTCCTTCCCTGAAGGATATTAGTGAATCCGTGGGTTTACACAACAATCCAACAGCTTCATGGTCACTTTTAATGATAACCAAACAATTTGAAGGAAGTCTTGGAAATGCAACAGCTGGGAAAAATTCTATGTTTTATTTGCTGTGACAAATATATTTTCTTTTTAGCACCAGTCCAGTGAAAGTGAAGCATTCCACAGCATGAAACACCCAGGACGGGATAACCGGATTGTTCGGGAATCCACAATGCAACTGAAGAACGGAATCGAGGAAAAGGTACCAGCTAGTCATCCACATAATTTCATTAATCTCTCGATAGTCACAAGGGAATAACGGGAGTTCAATCTGTCTCTGAGGAAGGAGAGAGATCGTGATCTTCATCTCAGATGCTGGGATTCCACATCAGTAATAAATGCACGGTTAATTTACTATGGAAACAAGACTAGTCTTACTATTTCTATTGGTCGGTTAGCCCTGTGACAAGCCCAATAGCTTCAAAATGACACCGTGTGATTGAATTGCAGAATAATACAGCACTAACAGAACCACTCAACAAATCATTCCCCAGTCTCTCCACATTAACTGAAGCCCCTCATCCCTGGCACCATTCCAATAAATCTCCTCCGCACCCTCTTCAAGGCCTTGATATCCTTCCCAAAGTGTGGTGCTCAGAACTGGACACAATGCTCTAGCTGGGGTTTAATCAGTGTTTTATAAATATTTAACATAACTTCTTTGCTTTTGTATTCTATAATGTACTGATGGTCTACAGATGTTCCAGTCAGAATGATGTGACTAAACAACAGGCCTGATTTTTACTGCAGATATGTTGTTCGTCTATTTGTGCACAGCAAGCTCCCAGAACAGCAATGGGATAATGGCCAGGTAATCTGATTTTATGATGTTGATTGAAGGATAAATATTGACCAGGACAGGAGGGAGAACTCCCCTGCTTTACACCCAGCTGAAATGGCAGAGTCTCAGTTTAAGATCTCATCCAAAAGGCAGCACCTCCAACAGTGTAGCACTCCTTCAGTACTGCCCCTCTGACAGTGCAGCACTCCTTCAGTACTGCCCCTCTGACAGTGCAGCACTCCCTCAGTACTGCCCCTCTGACAGTGCAGCACTCGTTCAGTACTGATTCTCCAACAGTGTAGCACTCCCTCAGTAATGGCCCTTGGCCAGTGCAGCACTCCCTCAGTACTGCCCCTCTGACAGTGCAGCACTCCCTCAGTATTGCCCTTCTGCCAGTGCAGAACTCGTTCAGTACTGATCCTCCAACAGTGTAGCACTCCCTCAGTAATGGCCCTTGGCCAGTGCAGCACTCCCTCAGTACTGCCCCTCTGACAGTGCAGCACTCCCTCAGTACTGCCCCTCTGACAGTGCAGCACTCCCTCAGTAATGACCCTTGGCCAGTGCAGCACTCCCTCAGCACTGCCCCTCTGACAGTGCAGCACTCCCTCAGTACTGACCCTTGGCCAGTGCAGCACTCCCTCAGTACTGACCCTTGGCCAGTGCAGCACTCCCCCTCTGACAGTGCAGCATTCCCTCAGTACTGCCCCTCCAACAGTGCAGCACTCCCTCAGTACTGATCCTCCAACAGTGTAGCATTCCCTCAGTACTGACCCTTGGCCAGTGCAGCACTCCCCCTCTGACAGTGCAGCATTCCCTCAGTACTGCCCCTCCGACAGTGCAGCACTCCCTCAGTACTGATCCTCCAACAGTGTAGCACTCCCTCAGTACAGACCCTCCAACAGTGCAGCACTCCCTCAGTACTAACCCTCCGACAGTGCAGCACTCCCTCAGTACTGCCCCTCCGACAGTGCAGCACTCCCTCAGTACTGACCCTCTGACAGTGCAGCACTCCATCAGTACTGACCCTCCAACAGTGTAGCACTCCCTCAGTACTGCCCCTCCGACAGTGCAGCACTCCCTCAGTACTGACCCTCTGACATTGCAGCACTCTCTCAGTACTGATCCTCCAACAGTGTAGCACTCCCTCAGTACTGACCCTCTGACAGTGCAGCACTCCCTCAGTACTGACCCTGTGACAGTGCAGCACTGCCTCAGTACTGACCCTCCAACCGTGCAGCACTCCCTCAGTACTGACCTTCCAACCGTGCAGCACTCCCTTACTACTGACCCTCTGACAGTGCAGCACTCCCTTACTACTGACCCTCTGACAGTGCAGCACTCCCTTACTACTGACCCTCTGACAGTGCAGCACTCCCTCAGTACTGCCCCTCTGACAGTGCAGCACTCCCTCAGTACTGACCCTCCGCCACTGCAGCACTCCCTCAGTACTGACCCTCTGACAGTGCAGCACTCCCTCAGTACTGACCCTCCGACAGTGCAGCACTCTCTCAGTACTGACCCTCCGACAGTGCAGCACTCCCTCAGGACTGACCCTCTGACAGTGCAGCACTCCCTCAGTACTGACCCTCCGACAGTACAGCACTCTCTCAGTACTGACCCTCCAACAGTGCAGCACTCCCTCAGTACTGACCCTCCAACCGTGCAGCACTCCCTTACTACTGACCCTCTGACAGTGCAGCACTCCCTTAGTACTGACCTTCTGACAGTGCAGCACTCCCTCAGTACTGACCCTCTGACAGTGCAGCACTCCCTCAGTACTGACCCTCTGACAGTGCAGCACTCTCTCAGTACTGACCCTCCAACAGTGCAGCACCCCCTTACTACTGACCCTCTGACAGTGTGGCACTCCCTGAGAGATGCAATGGAAGTATTAGCCTAGATTTTGTGCTCAAGGCTCTGGAGTGGGGCTTGAACCCACAAACTTCTGTCTCAGAGGTAAGACTGCTACCCACTAAGCCATGGCTGGCATGAGGTGGTAAGCTTATTTTGGTGCCAAGACACGGACACTGAAATAGGTCCCTGACCTCTCCATCCCAACAGGTAGGAATCTGTCTCAAACTGAATTGGATGTAAAAGATCCCACGTCACTATTTGAAGATGAGCAGGTGATTTCTCCCTGGTGTCCGAGCCAGTATTTATTACTCAGACGACACGACTAAAAAACAGATTGTCTGGTCAGTATCATGCTGTGGGATCTTGCTGTGCACAAGTTCCTACATTACAACAGTGAGCACACGTCAAAAAACTCAATTGGTTGTCAAGCACTTTGGGACGTGCGAAGGCCATGAAAGTTGCTATAGAAATGCAGGTTGTTTGGTTGGCTTTGGGGAAGAATTGCTTTGTCTCTGCCAGTGCAGCAGCAGCACTGGTTGTTCAGCAGAGGGCAGCACAGACTGCCTGGTGCCTGATGCTTCCCATTAATCAGGCCCTGGCCACAGTAGGTGGATTTTGCTCTTTTAACAGGAGAATTTCTCTTGTAGTTTCACTGCAATTAACAAACTGCGAAGGAAATTGCACAATTCAGAAGTTGCCTGTGACCATGGTTCAATGGCAGGCTGTTAATATTAGACATGCACTGCCCTTGAGAGGAATTTCACCCGGGAGTAAGTGATCGATTAAGACAGACTGTGTTTGTGCGTCAGGATAACCTCCTCCCAAATGTACCATCCGGCATGAACACGATGGGCCGAATGGTCTCATTCTGTGATGTAACCCATTCTATGATTCTTTTTACCTTAAGATGTTCATTCTGTTTCACCAAAATCATTTTGGGCAAGGGAAAATAATTTCTAACTCAGGCAGCTCTGTTGGTATTTGTGTGGCAGAAACAGAATGTCCAGTGGGCAATTTGTAACTGCACCCCCACACTGTGCCAATCCAGTGGGACGGAAGGGGTTAAAATTGATGCCACTGAGTTGCTGCGTAACTGAAGCAAAGAGTCCTTGCTCTGTAATCTGTATCCGGGTTTCTTATCTCTATCACAGAGCAACAGCCCATCGGTGCCCATGAGCACAACACTCATTGCCCGGCACAGGGTCCGCACTGTCAATGGGGCCCACACCCCGGTCGAGCCTCTTGACCAGGCAACGGGCACCATTAGGGATTTCGAGGTCAAGCTGTTGCACGATGAGTGTCGTGAGCTGAAAACCAAGTTGGGCTACCTGAAGGTAACACATGTGTTAAATTATCACCAAATTCTGTGGCTCTGCATAAGGATTGTGGTTTTCAGTAAAGCGGAGTTTAGCGGGTGGGGTTTAACGAGTGGGGTTTTAGCGGGTGGGGTTTAACGAGTGGGGTTTAGCGAGTGGGGTTTTAGCGGGTGGGGTTTAACGAGTGGGGTTTAGCGAGTGGGGTTTTAGTGGGTGGGGTTTAGCGAGTGGGGTTTTAGTGGGTGGGGTTTAGCAAGTGGGGTTTAGCGGGTGGGTTTTAGCGGGTGGGGTTTTAGAGGGTGGGGTTTAGTGGGTGGGGTTTTAGTGAGTGGGGTTTAGTGGGTGGGGTTTAGCGGGTGGGGTTTTAGTGGGTGGGGTTTAGTGGGTGGGGTTTAGTGGGTGGGGTTTAGTGGGTGGGGTTTAGTGGGTGGGGTTTTAGTGGGTGGGATTTTAGTGGGTGGGGTATAGCGAGTGGGGTTTTAGCGAGTGGGGTTTTTGGCGGGTGGGGTTTAACGAGTGGGGTTTTAGCGAGTGGGGTTTTAGTGGGTGGGGTTTTAGTGGGTGGGGTTTTAGTGGATGAGGTTTAGCGAGTGGGATTTTAGCGGGTGGGGTTTAGCGGGTGGGGTTTTAGTGGGTGGGGTTTAGCGAGTGGGTTTTAGCGGGTGGGGTTTTAGTGGGTGGGGTTTTAGTGGGTGGGGTTTTAGCAAGTGTGGTTTTAGCAAGTGGGGTTTAGCGGGTGGGGTTTAGTGGGTGGGGTTTAGCGAGTGGGTTTTAGCGGGTGGGGTTTTAGTGGGTGGGGTTTTAGCAAGTGTGGTTTTAGCGAGTGGGTTTTAGCGGGTGGGGTTTTAGTGGGTGGGGTTTTAGTGGGTGGGGTATATCGAGTGGGGATTTAGCAAGTGGGGTTTTAGCAAGTGGGGTTTAGTGAGTGGGATTTTAGCAAGTGGGGATTTAGCAAGTGAGGTTTAGTGAGTGGGATTTTAGCAAGTGGGGATTTAGCGGGTGGGGTTTTAGCGGGTGGGGTTTTAGGGAGTGGTGTTTTAGCGAGTGGGGTTTTAGCGAGTGGGGTTTTAGCAAGTGGGGTTTTAGCGGGTGGGGTTTTAGGGAGTGGGGTTTTAGCGAGTGGGGTTTTAGCGAGTGGGGTTTTAGCGAGTGGGGTTTTAGCGGGTGGGGTTTTAGCGGGTGGGGTTTTAGCGGGTGGGGTTTTAGTGAGTGGGGTTTTAGCGGGTGGGGTTTTAGTGGGTGGGGTTTTAGCGAGTGGGGTTTTAGCGAGTGGTGTTTAGTGGGTGGCGTTTTAGTGGGTGGAGTTTTAGTGGGTGGGGATTTAGTGGGTGGGGTTTAGCGAGTGGGGATTTAGCGGGTGGTGTTTAGCGAGTGGAGGTTTAGTGGGTGGGTTTTAGCAAGTGGGGTTTTAGCAAGTGGGGTTTTAGCAAGTGGGGTTTTAGCGGGTGGTGTTTAGCGGGTGGGTTTTAGCGGGTGGGGTTTTATTGGGTGGGGTTTTAGCGAGTGGGGTTTTAGTGGGTGGGTTTTAGCGGGTGGGGTTTAGCGAGTGGGGTTTTAGCGAGTGGGATTTTAGCGAGTGGGGTTTTAGTGGGTGGGTTTTAGTGGGTGTGGTTTAGCGGGTGTGGTTTAGCGAGTGGGGTTTAGCGGGTGGGGTTTTAGCGAGTGGGGTTTTAGCGGTTGGGGTTTTAGCGGGTGGGGTTTTAGTGGGTGGGTTTTAGCGAGTGGGGTTTTAGTGGGTGGGTTTTAGCGGGTGGGGTTTAGCGAGTGGGGTTTTAGCGGGTGGGGTTTGAGCGAGTGGGGTTTTAGCGGGTGGGATTTCAGCGAGTGGGGTTTTAGAGAGTGGGGTTTTAGCGGGTGGGGTTTAGCGAGTGGGGTTTTAGTGGGTGGGTTTTAGCGGGTGGGGTTTTAGTGGGTGGGTTTTAGCGGGTGGGGTTTAGCGAGTGGGGTTTTAGCGGGTGGGGTTTTAGCGAGTGGGGTTTTAGCGGGTGGGGTTTTAGCGGGTGGGATTTCAGCGAGTGGGATTTCAGCGAGTGGGGTTTTAGTGGGTGGGTTTTAGCGGGTGGGGTTTTAGTGGGTGGGTTTTAGCGGGTGGGGTTTAGCGAGTGGGGTTTTAGCGAGTGGGGTTTTAGCGGGTGGGATTTCAGCGAGTGGGATTTCAGCGAGTGGGGTTTTAGAGAGTGGGGTTTTAGCGGGTGGGGTTTTAGCGGGTGGGGTTTAGCGAGTGGGGTTTTAGCGGGTGGGTTTAGTGGGTGGAGTTTTAGCGAATGGGGTTTTAGTGAGTGGGGTTTTGGTAGGTGGGGTTTTAGCGAGTTGGGTTTTAGCGAGTGGGGTTTTGGTAGGTGGGGTTTAGCAGGCGGGTGTATAATTAGTCCAGGATGCACAGATGGAATCCAGTCTCCACGCTAATGACACGCATTGTTATTTTTCTACTTTTAAGTGCCGTTTACATTCAGAATGGAAACTTCCTATGTAAACAAGTCATGCTGTAATGACACCCTCCCACCAGTGATGCTGTTGCAGCTCCTCCACCAGGCAGGAAGGTGTAAGTTCAACATGACATGTTTACAGAGGCAATTCCCATTTTAAATTTGGAGCTAGGGAACTATAATGAAAAACGTTGATGGGGAACATGTATTTTATATAAATGTACACATTAGAACGTCAGTGACAGGTTACCAAACAGTGAGTGCTGAGGAGTCACTGGACACTGACCTGAGGGGTCACCGGACACTGACCTGAGGGGTCACCGGTCACTGACCTGAGGGGTCACCGGACACTGACCTGAGGGGTCACCGGACACTGACCTGAGGGGTCACCGGTCACTGACCTGAGGGGTCACAGGACATCAAGTGCTGAGGAGTCACACAATGCTGAAAATGATTATTTCACTCAATTCTGTTTAGTCTCTGGTGTGAATCCAAATTTACTTCATGAATCTGAGAGCCGAAATAGCCAGTGTCCTGACCTCCTTGTGTTGTAGTGAAACATTGGTGATCAGGAGAACATCCCAGCTGAGTAACTCTCCTGTGCCGTAGGACAGATCAGTGGATCATCGGCCAGCAGACATCGAACACCTGCTGAGACAATCACAGAAAGAACTGTTGTGGCTCCAAAGACAATTGTCCTTCATTTCGACCAGAAGCTCTCGCCTGTCGATGTGGTCACCAGAACAGGTGAGGGTGGGAACCTTTGAATTCATGTCTAATGCATTAAATTGAAACACCCTCTAGACTCTCCTCACTGCTGCTGTTGCACTGGAAAAGATGGTGCTGAAATTCTCCTTTCAGTTGGACAATTTATTGAGTGTTCATGGTTATCTACTCCATCATTAAGACCACCTACTTCCATATCACACATCTCCCCCGCCTCAGTTCATCCGCTGCTAAAACTCTCATCTATGTCCTGTTACCTCCAGACTCGACTACTCCAATGTTCTCCTGACCGGCCACCCACTTTCTACCCTTCATAAACTTCAGCTCATCTGAAACTCTGCTGCCTGTATCCCCCGGTTTTAATCGCTGCACAATTGGTAGTCATTCCTTCAATGCCTGGGCCCTAAGCTCTGGAATTCTCTCCTTTAAACCTCTCTCGTCCTCTAAGATGCTCATTAAAGCCCAACTCTTTGGCCAAGCTTTTTTTCACCTGTTCTAATATCACCTTCTGTGGCTCAGTGTCAAATGTTGTTTGATAACAATTCTGTCAAGCACCTTGGGACATTCTACTGTATTAAAGCCGCTATATAAATGCCAGTTGTTGTTGTTATGTCTTGGGTCTTGATACTGTAGTTACCTGATTGGACATTGGCAGTGTAAGAGTTAGGATATAGGGATGTGCTCATCTCCCTCCATCATTGTGAAAACACTATCTGATGAGTTTAACGTTGTAGATATCTGGCACCAGTTGATTGGCTGTAAATATGTTTGGATGAAATATTCACTGATAAAATACTAGGAGATGGTCCCAACTCCCTCAGTCACAGCTCCTGATGTGAATGACTCTCTCACTCCCCTGAATATTCATTTGTCTAGAAGCCTCGGTCTGTTCATCGCAGTCATACTCTATGTAATCCTTCTCAACTAATCAGATGGTGTTGTTGTGCTAATGTTCAGTCATGTTTGACTGCGCCCTCTAGCTACACTCTAACTCACTCTTACCTCTAACCCTATCTAACTAACCACTCTAACTAGTAGACAATCCACAGACAGTCAATCCAGATACTTTCACTCCCTTGGTCACTCAGTCACTCACTTGCTTGGTCACTCATTTGCTCATCACTCGGTCACTCAGTCACTCAGTTACCCACTCCCCAATCCATCAGTCACTCACTCCATTGGTCACTTGGTCTCTTACTCCCTGGTCATTTGGTCACTCATGCCCTCTGTCCCCCATCACTCACTCCCTCAATGACCATTCCTGGTGGAAAAGACTTCCTCATCCTGCTGAACATTCACTCTGTTAGTCGGTGCAAGCCTTTATTGAAGTTACCTCTCCCACATCATGTGACTGAGAGGGTTGGATGAGAATTTTCTCTAACGTTGCCGTGTTGGACTGCTCGGGGAGCTAAGCTGCTTTCGTTCTGTTGCTCTGAGGAGGTTACCAGCTCCATTTACATTTCCACATACTGAGATAACTCACATTGGGAAGCCAGTAACCTGTTGGTGGTGTTGACATTAACCTGCCTTTTTTTTGTGTCACGCTCTGCTACCACATCAAGCAGTTGTTATTCATAATGCATCAAAAAGCTTCTCCAACTTAGCAGCATCAACAAAACTGAAACCATCCTGTTCCACTCCGTCCAAACACTCTTGCCTCCTCTTGCATCCCTCATACTTGGTGCCCAGCTATTCACTCAAGCTGAAGCTATCGGACACAACTGCTGTACTCGAAGATTCCACGATGCTACAGGACCTCAGTCTGTATGACATTGTAATCCCATATTCTCCAAATATAATTTGACCCTTATGACTCAGATCAGAGAATATTGTAAATCATTTAGCAGAGGGAATGTAGGTCAGGAAAGCTTGTTTGATATTTTATGCTCAGAATGTGGTATTGGGAGATTTACTAGTCATAATAAATCGATTTGCTGTAATCTTAAACAGGCCATTGTATTGATTGTAAAACAATGTTTATGAATTTTAACTGTACGTCAACTCAAAATAAATAAGGAGAAACTGTTTCCAATGGCTGAAAGGTTAAAAACAAGAGGCTGCAGATATAAGGTGATTGGCAAAAGAACCAGAGGAGACATGAGGAAAAACTTCATTAGGCAACAAGAGGTGGATACAGATATTCAATAGTGACCTTCGAAAGGGAATTGAATAAATACTTGAAGGAGGAAATGGGATATGGGAAAGAATGAAGGGGTGGGACAAACTGGAATGTTCTTTGGAAGAGCCAGCACAGACTCGATGGGTCGAATGGCCTCCTTCTGTGTTGTAGTATTCTATGATTCTATGAAAAGACCCATCTCTGTGAGGCTTAATCAGTGAGTTTTTTTTTCCACTCAGGTGAGACCCTCACCTATTGGAGGTGCAGGTGAGAGTGAGAGAGTCACAGTGTCAGTGCTGTCCAGATCTCTGGGTTCGACTCACTGCTCAGACTGCAGAGTTTAACAAATTTCAATGACTTTTGAAGCACTTTTAATTCAGTCAAAATTGTCTCTCATCCTTCAATTTTTTTTAATAGGTCATGTACCCTAAAGATCTTTTTTTAACTCATTCACTCTTGAAATGCGGATGTCGCTGGCAAACAGTTAGGGAGACAGTTCCAGGGTTTTGACCCAGCGACGGTGAAGGGTCTTTGATATGTTTTGAAGGCAGGATGCTGAATGACTTGAAGGGGAACTTAGATTGATGGGGCATGTGACATTTTTGCAGTCTAGATTTTCTCATATTTGCATAACCAGAAGCATTCCAGTAAGTGATGCAAAGTCCCATAAATATTAAAATGCTGAATATTTTGCACCAATAGATATCTGCTTCTATTAAGTTTAATGTATTATGATTTCCACAAATCTAAATTCAGGACATTTAGTTGGGTATGTCTAAGCTGCTTAATTTGTGCTCTTCCGTCTTCTCTGTCAGAGAATAAGCCCCTTATTGTATTTTGATGGAAGGATTTAAACTGTAAATTATCTGCCAGCCAAGTAAAATGAAGCACTTAACCATCTTGATAGAGCAGTGGAGGAAAAAGTAAATTGCATTTTGCTTATCTCCCAACTCCTATAACAGAAAAAAACAAAGTCTTCAGTTTTGGGGAAATTGTTCAAATTCAGGGCTGTTGGGAGAGCAGAGTGGGATTGAACTGGTTAACTGCAAAATTACATTGACCTGATTAAGTTGGTACAATTGAGTGGTACACTGACCACTCCACATCACCTGTGCTAACAGGTTGTAAACCCTCCACATCTTTGCTTCAGGCCAGGACTCTTGTTCAAAATGGCAGCTCCACAAAAGGTGTAGTTTCCACTATTTCAAAAATTAATCGCTGCTTGATAGCCCTGTATAAATTGGCCTTTTGACTTTCCGCAGTGGAGTCCTTGCTGTCTGCCAATTCAGTTCCTCCACTTCCAATTTTGACTTCTTCCTCCGCGAGCTCATTCTATGCTCTGCCCTCCACTGGTGTGACTGTAGTGTAGAGTTACTCCTCTCCACAGCTGTGTTCAAACTTCACTTGCCATTCACTTGTTAACAGTTTAGCTGGGCTGTGGTGTCTGGGGTACAGTCGTGTAGTGGTTGTGTTGAAGGACTAGAAATTTGCCACCCCGAGATCCAATCCCATCAGAGCAGTTGGGGAATTTAAATTCAATTAAATAAATCTGGAGCAAAAAGCTAGTCTTATTAATGGTGATCATGAAACTACTGGATTGTTGTTAAAAACCTACCTGATTCACTAATGTCCTTTCGGGAAGGAAATCTGCTGTCCTTACCTGGTCTGGCCTACATGTGACTCCAGACCCACAGCAATGTGGTTGACTCTCAACTGCCCTCTGAAATGGCCTTGCAAGCTGCTCAGTTCCATTCAAGAAGGTGGCTTTTAGCACCACCTTCCCAAGGGTAGTTAGGGTGGACAATAAATGTGACCTTGCTGGTGACACCTACATACTGTGAATGAATTAAAGAAAAATCTGTGATGGCTGCTCATTCTGTCAACCACATGTTTCAGTAAAGGAATTAATAAAGTCAGGAGTCTTTGAGACTCTGATTAAATCTTTTCTTCAGTTCCTCAAATGAGGCCATATGGGTGGAACTTAAAAACAAAAAGGGGGCAATCACTTGGCTGGGAGTGTACTACAGGCCTCCAAACAGTCAGGAAGAGATAGAGGAGCAGATATGTAGGCAAATCTCTGAGAGGTGTAAAAATAATAGGGTAATAATAGTAGGGGATTTCAACTTCCCCAATATTAACTGGGATAGTCTTAGTGCAAAAGGCTTAAAAGGAGGCGAAATTCTTAAAGTGCATCCAGGAGAGCTTTTTGAGCCAGTACGTAGAATGTTCTACAAGAGAAGGGGCAGTACTGGACCTAATCTTAGGGAATGAAGCTGGACAAGTGGTAGAAGTGTCAGTGGGGGAGCATTTCGAGGATAGTGACCATAACTCTGTAAGATTTAAGGTAGTTATGGAAAAGGACAAAGAGGGACCGGAAATAAAGGTACTGAATTGGGGGAAGGCTGATTTCAATTTTATAAAACAGGATCTGGCCAAAGTGGACTGGGAGCAGCTACTTGTAGGAAAGTCTACATCAGACCAGTGGGAGTCATTCAAATAGAAAATAGTGAGAGTTCAGGGCCAACATGTACCTGTTAAGGTGAAGGGTAGGAGCAACAACTCCAGGGAACCCTGGATGTCAAGGCATATAGAGGATTCAATCAAGAAAATAAAGGAGGCTTATGGCAGATTCAGTGTGCTGGAAACAGTGGAGGCACTAGAGAAGTATAGAAAGTGTAGGGGGATACGTAAAAAAGTAATTAGGAGAGAGAAGAGGGGACATGAAAAAACACTGGTGGGCAAGATAAAGGAAAATCCTAAGGCGTTTTATAAGTATATTAAGGGCAAGAAGTTAACCAGGGAAAGAGTAGGGCCCATTAGGGACCAAAGTGGCAATCTGTGTGTGGAGCCGGAGGAAATAGGTGAGGTTTTAAATGATTACTTTTCATCTGTGTTCACTATGGAGAAGGATGATGTAGGTGTAGAGATCAGGGAGGGGGATTGTGATATACTTGAACATATTAGCATTGAAAGGGAGGAGGTATTAGCTGTATTAGCGGGCTTAAAAGTGGATAAATCCGCAGGCCCAGATGAGATGTATCCCAGGCTGTTATGTGAGGCAAGGGAGGAGATAGCAGGGGCTCTGACACAAATTTTCAAATCCTCTCTGGCCACAGGAGAGGTGCCAGAGGACTGGAGGACAGCGAATGTGGTACCATTATTCAAGAAGGGTAGCAGGGATAAACAAGGTAATTACAGGTCAGTGAGTCTAACATCAGTGGTTGGGAAACTATTGGAAAAAATTCTGAGAGACAGGATTAATCTCCACTTGGAGAGGCAGGGATTAATCAGTGATAGTCAGCATGGCTTTGTCAGGGGGAGATTGTGTCTAACTAACTTGATTGAATTTTTCGAGGCAGTGACTAGATGTGTAGATGAGGGTAAAGCAGTTGATGTAGTCTACATGGACTTCAGTAAGGCTTTTGATAAGGTCCCGCATGGGAGATTGGTTAAGAAGGTGAGAGCCCATGGGATCCAGGGCAATTTGACAAATTGGATCCAAAATTGGCTTAGTGGCAGGAGGCAGAGGGTGATGGTCGAGGGTTCTTTTTGCGAGTGGAAGCCTGTGACCAGTGGTGTACCACAGGGATCTGTACTGGGACCCTTGCTGTTTGTAGTGTACATTAATGATTTAGGTGTAAATATAGGAGGCATGATGAGTATGTTCGCAGATGACATGAAAATTGGTGGTGTCGTAAATAGTGAGGAGGAAAGCCTTAGATTACAGAATGATATAGATGGGCTGGTAAGATGGGTGGAGCAGTGGCAAATGGAATTTAATCCTGAGAAGTGTGAGGTGATGCATTTTGGGAGGACTAATAAGGCAAGGGAATATACAATGGATGGTAGGATCCTAGGAAGTACAGAGGGTCAGAGGGACCTTGGTGTACTTGCCCATAGATCACTGAAGGCAGCAGCACAGGTAGATAAGGTGGTTAGGAAGGCATATGGGATACTTGCCTTTATTAGCCGAGGCATAGAATATAAGAGCTGGGAGGTTATGATGGAGTTGTATAAAACGCCAATTAGGCCACAGCTGGAGTACTGTGTACAGTTCTGGTCACCACACTATAGGAAGGATGTGATTGCACTGGAGAGGGTGCAGAGGAGATTCATCAGGATGTTGCCTGGGCTGTCTATGCAGACAGACTGAAAAGTCTAGGGTTGTTTTCCTTAGAGCAGAGAAGGCTGAGGGGGGACATGATTGAAATATACAAAATTAAGAGGGGCATTGATAGGTTAGATAGGAAGAAACTTTTTCCCCTAGCGGAGGGGTCAATAACCAGGGGGCATAGATTTAAGGTAAGGTGCAGGAGGTTTAGAGGGGAATTGAGGAAGAAAATGTTCACTCAGAGGGTGGTTGGAATCTGGAATGCACTGCCTGAAGGGGTGGTAGAGGCAGGAACCCTCACAATATTTAAGAAGTATTTAGATGAGCACTTGAAATGCCATAGCATACAAGGCTACGGGCCAAATATTGGAAAATGGGATTAGAATAGTTAGGTGCTTGATGGCCAGCACAGACACGATGGGCCGAAGGGCCTGTTTCTGTGCTGTATAACTCTATGACTCTGGCTACTGATTTTTCTTTTCTTTTGATGAACATCCAATATGGCTACAGTGTATGATATTTATGGGGATCTGATTGGTCTTTGGTGTCATGTGGTTAGCATGAACCAAGCAACAGAGTTACAGGCTCACCATAGTATTATAGATGCAAACATTGAACATAGACTAGTGTGTGTCGAATGGAATTCCTCAAGATGCATTCACTAATATGACAGGAGTTTGTGAGAGATTTGATGGGAGGTAAGTGCATAGTATGAAAATGTTTGTTAATTTGGTTCCTGAGAAATTAGGACCTGGCAGAAAAATGTGATCGATCTTTTATGCAACAAACACACATAAAGTATGGTGTGCTTTACGTAAATCTTTGAAGATAATACAAATTGGTCTTCTTTGGGATTGCTCGTGGGCGGATGACATGATGAGTTGGTCTTGGGTTGTGTATTCTTTAGGTTACAGAGAAGCACAGGGTCAAATGTCATTTCAGAAAGCTGTAAATAGCGGGACCAGGTCTGAATAAATACTGCAGGAAGAGAATGGAACTCAAGCTCAAGGCACCTGACTGAGGCTTATTGGAGTAATTTCCAAGGCCGTTTTATCAGAACAAAAGAATTCCTGGCTGTAAAATGACCGAGGTCCATTGAGTTTACCTTCTCCCATCCTGGTAGTCACATGATACAATGATAATGGAATTGTTGACCAATCACAGTGATCAATCTCGATCAATGAGTCTATAACAGAGCCAGACATGAGGTGAGGAAAACCCCCAATGATGGAGAGCTTTGGGAACCATAGGCCCAAAGTCACCTGTTCCTCCCGAGCACGCTCCACTAATCACTCATCTTTCAGCCACTCCTCAAAACCTACCTCTTTGACCAAGCTTTTGGTCATCTGACCTAATATTTCCTTTGGTGGCTCAGTGCCATACTTTATTTTATAATGTTTCTGTGAAGCACCTTGAGAAGTTTTATTACGTTAAAGGCACTATATAAATGTAAGTTGTTATAATTAGCTGAAAATGGCAACCAAAAATTCCTGCCCCATTGGACGGACTGTTAGTCAAAGAAATTGGGTGTGCAATTTTGACAAGTTTGGCAATAGAAATGCTAAAATAATGAATTAATGGCCAGACGTTTCTCAAATAAGAATATATAATGTAGGGGGTATGTAAATATTTATGAGGATATTTTAGTGGTATAGAGCACCCCGCTATCTTGCCAGAGTTGGGTATGTGATGTGCCCTTGTTCCCAGGCAGTGTCCAGGACTGAGACATTACACCATCACTCATCAGATAGAACATGAACTCCTCGGGCTGTGAGCAAATTTGAGCTCCTATGAATAGTTAATCTGAAAATAAATTAGCATTTACACAAAGAATCACTGTCTTCCTCCAACAGGTAAAGGGGCATTTTAGATGATATGCAAATATCTCACTGGTTCAGCGTAATTATATCTATTTTCAGTATAGAATCACACAGTCTTGCAGCACAGAATGAGGCCATTCAGTCCATCATGCCTGAGCTGTCTCTTTGAAAGAGATATACAATTAGTCCCACTGCCCCCTGCTTTTTCCCCCAGTCCTGTAAAATTTCCTTTTTCAAGTATTTATCCAATTCCCTTTTGAAAGTTATTATTGAATCTGCTTCCACCGCCCTTTCAGGCAGCGCGTTCCAGATCACAACAACTCACTGTGTAAATAAAAAAGTCTCTTTATCTCGCCCCTGGTTCTTTTGCCAATCATCTTAAATCTGTGTCCTTCTGGTTACCAACCCTCCTGCCACTGGAAACTGTTTCTCCTTATTTACTCTGTCAAATTGTGTGAACAGATTGCCTGTGTGCATGTGAAATCAATGTTAGAATGGTGTGCGGTGTACATGGATCACAGAATATTCCAGCGCAAGACACACCATTCAGCCCATCGAGTCTATGCTGGTTTTTTTCTCCACATAAACCACACAGTCTAACCTCACTCTCCCCCTCACTCCCCATACTCTTTAATATCCCACACAGTCTAACCTCACTCTCCCCCTCACTCCCCGTACTCTTTAATATCCCACACAGTCTAACCTCACTCTCCCCCTCACTCCCCATAAACTTAAATATCCCGCCGAGTCTAATCCCACTCTCCCCCTCACTCCCCATACCCTTCTGTTTCTCTCTCCACAGATGCTGCCTCACCTGCTGAGTATTTCCAGAAGTAACTCAGACTCCATTTTAAGGTCATTTTATGTTCTTAATTTTAATTTAATATTATTTTATAACTAAATGGCAAAGATGACAGTTGTTTGGAAAGCAGAGAGGTGGAGTTAGTTCCAGTAGGGGCTCTCTAAAATGCAGGCTGAGAAACTGGGAGATGCACAACTAAAGCATCACCACTGGTGGGAGAGTGTAATTACAGCATGACAAGTTTACATTGATAATTCCTATTATAAATGTAGATATAGAAATACTATTAAAAAAAAATTGACACAAAAGTGTGACAAAATATATTAATAGGAAGTAAGGTTTTGTAGGAGTGTAAGATTTTAATACATTATAGATATACGTAATGCAGACTGCATTTCCCACTGATAAATTTGCACCTATAGTCGTAATATTTTGTCAGCCTTGGCTCAGTTTGTAGCATTCAGAGGATTCTCACTCCCGGGCTTAGTCCGTACTGTAACAGAGGGAATGACATGGGAACTATAGGCTTCAGAGAGCTTTGATTCTGCGATAGGGATATATTTGAACATTAGGGTCTAGTTTGGATGTCTGATTGAACACTAGGCCCTTGGCCTGCTTCAGCACTCTACAATACTTCACTTTGTACTGAGGAGGGCTGCTGTGTCGGAGATGCCATCTTTCTGATTAGTCGGTAAACCAAAGCCCCATCTGTCTGTTCAGATGATGCTAAAGATTTCACAACACATCTTGAAGAAAAAGAGCAGGGAGTTCTCTCACTGTCCTGCGCATCAATACTCACTCCACCAGGAAGGAAACAGTAACTGGCCATTTGGCTGATATACTGTTTGTGGGATCTTGCTTTGCACAAACTGGCTCCTGCATAACAACAGCTGGAGCATTGACTCCAATTCTGGGCACCACAATTTGGGAAGGATGTCACGGCCTTGGAGAGGCTGCAGAGGAGATTTACTAGAATGGTCCCAGGGATTGTTAATGTGGAGAGACTGGAGAACCTGGGATTGTTCTCCCTCGAGCAGAGAAGGTTAAAGGGAGATTTAATGGAGGTGTTCTAAATGGTAAAAGGTTTTGACACAGTAAATAGGAAGAAACTTGGTTAGACTGCACCTGGAGTACTGTGTGCAGTTTTGGTCCCCTTACCTTAGGATGGATATTCTTGCCATAGAGGGAGTGCAATGAAGGTTCACCAGACTTGTTCCCGGGATGGCTGGACTGTCCTATGAAGAGAGATTGGGGAAACTGGGCCTGTATTCTCTAGAGTTTTGAAGAATGACAGGTGATCTCATTGAAACCTGTAAAATACTTAAAGGGCTAGACAGGGTAGATGCAGCTAAGATGTTTCCCCTGATTGGGGAGTCTAGAACCAGGGGACACAATTTCAAAATAAGGGGGAAGCCACTTAGGACAGAGATGAGGAGAAATTTCTTAACTCAGAGGGTTGTGAATCTTTGGAATTCTCTACCCCAGAGGGCTGTGGAAGCTCAGTCATTGAGTATGTTTAAAGCAGAGATTGACAGATTTCTAAATACAAATGACATAAGGGAATATGGGGATAGTGTGGGAAAAAGGCATTGAAGTGGATGATCAGCCATGATATTGAATGGTTGGGCAGGTTCGATGGGCTGAATGACCTACTCCTTCTCCTATGTTCCTAAACTGTTTCCATTTGCAGGAGTGTCGGTAACCACAGATTACCAGATTATCTGGAGGACACAGATTTAAAATAACTGGCAAAAGAACTAGAGGGGGAGATGAGATTTTTTTGACCCAGTGAGTTGTTGTGATCTAGAATGCACTGCCTGAAAGGGCGATGGAAGTAGATTCAATAGTGTTGAAAGGAAATTGGATAAATACTCAAAAAGGAAAAAAAATACAGGGCTATGGGGGGGGGGGGGGGGGGGAGGGGGGAATAATTGGATAGCTCTCTCAAACAGCTGGCACAGGCGCGATGGGCCGAATGACCTCCTTCTGTGCTGTGGGATTACATGAACAGTGACTTCACTCCAAAGCTAATTGATAGATGAGGTAGTTTGGGACATTCTGCGGTTGTGACGTGATGCTGAATTATGTTTGAATATGATCTATTATTATTTGGTAGTGGCATGCACGAACAAACACCTTTAGCCTTTTTAAGAATAGCATTTAAATGTTGATGTAACAGTTTACAGATGGCCCAGAGCGAGGTTTTAAATTGGGGCTGTGTGGGAATGGGGTTCAAATATTGTGGGGATGTTTTTTTTCCCAGGCTGCCAAGATTGCCTGAGCTCGCTGGAGTTACTGAAGCTGAGAACGAGCCCTTGCCAATTTTTTTTTTCATGCAAGTGGTAGTTCCGAATGTAATTCTCCATTTGAGAATTCCGAGCAGGTAAATCCTTCCACGTAGCTGCTGTTATACATCTGGTTGGTGTATTTCATTGGGCAGTGTGGGAGGGAGAGAGGGAGAGAAAGTGACTATGTACAGCTGATTGGTCCAGTTTACTGGGATACAGGGAAGAGAGAGCAGGAAATTACCCTAGTTTGGGGGGGAAAAAGCATTTTGCAGAGGTTGTAAAACTGTAGAGGAGGAGGGGAGTTGTATTCAGATGGGCGAGTGGCGAGAAGACTGACAAATAAGGAAAGAGCGTCTTTCTCTGCTGCAGTTTTTGCACGGGCTGTTATGGCTGTCTCTTGACAAGCAATGAATCATTTTTAGATGAACACAGGACTCTGTCTCAGTCAGATTGTAATTCAACACACTGGACTCATAACTCTGAACGGGAGCTCCTCATGCCCAGGTAGGCTGAATAAGCAGCAATGTTTTGATGTAGTGTCTGTTTTAGTCATTTTAAATAAGGTATTTCATGCTCTTCAATGCCTCATTTCACCACAAATGCAGCACAAGTAGATTATGCTGAAGCTCCTCTCTCTCTCTGCTGCTGCTGCTTGTTTTAATCTTTGCTTGATGCTGTTGTAGGGGCTGACGTGCTTTTTTTTAAATAGAGGCTTTCGGAACGAAAGGATCCTGTCGGTCACTGGGCCCTGGAGCATTCTCTGTGACCTTCCTGTTTTATGATGGTTCTTTAAAACTGACCCCAGTACATGAGGGAGAAAGAGCCCTCAGTGTTGTTTCTGCATTGCTGTGTACACAGTCTCTGTATATACTAACCTGATACCAGGGTGAGATTTCAGACTTCAGTCGCCCCTGTAAATATCTCAGATCCAAGATGCAAAGCCTGTCAAAATGAATACAATTCCTCCTTTTCATTCATCAGCATCATCTTTTTCAGCATTGTCAGGAATGCAAAGTGCTTCTTAATGCCCGGTAAGCTGTGCCCAATAGTTTAAACTCAACTCTGCAATCAGCTGCTTTTGGAAGCAGCAGAAACTGCGATTGAAACTCCTTTTTTGTAATAGAAGACAAACTGCAAAATGGATCCCCATCCATCTTTCCAGGGCGAAGCTAGTGTTGTTCTGTCACCAGAATGTTTTGCGATGTGGAGTTTAACACGGAACTCGGGCAGATGTGTAAATAATGCAGCACCTGAAAATGAACAGCACTGCAGCAGCAACACTCAAGTACAAAAGGTCAAAGTTACTTCATGCAATGGAACCACGTCGTCGCTGGAACTGGCAATTTAGAAACAATTCCACCCAGTGCGTGGCTTAAAAAGCCATTTATTCCACGTCTTTTTGTCTTAATGTGCGGGTTTGTAAAGAACCCTCTGTAAATCCCACTGCCCCTCTCTCTCTCTCTGTCATAGTGAACCAACCATTTCTGGGTAATCTTGGAGAGTCACACACACACCAGCTGAGTGTGTTGATAGAAAAGTGTTGGATTCCAGAACAAGAGGGACCCCCACTGAAATGTAACTTCCATTCCCCCACCCCCTCCTGCACCCATTCTCCCACCCCCACTTCTTCCCACACCCCCTCTCCCACCCCTTCCTGTAACCCCGTCTCACCCCCTCCTGCACCCCCTCTCCCACCCCTTCCTGCAACCCTGTCTCACCCCCGCCCTGCACCCCCTCTCCCACCCCCACTTCTTCCCACACCCCCTCTCCCACCCCTTCCTGCAACCCCATCTCACCCCCCCCCCCGCACCCCCTCTCCCACCCCCACTTCTTCCCACACCCCCTCTCCCACCCCTTCCTGCAACCCTGTCTCACCCCCCCCCTGCACCCCCTCGCCGACCCCGAACCCCCCCCCCACCCACTCGCACACAGCTCGACTCTGTATGATTAATTAAACTCAGTTCCCACTAACTTCACATTTGTGATTCTCTACTGTTTTGATAAAGTGAAATCTTGTGCACTTTTTACACTTTGACTGATGGCATGCCAACCTGATGATTCGCATGTGAACCGATGTCATGTGCAGGTTTTTATAACTTGGGTGTTCTTGCAGATTTTTTTATTTGTGTTTATTTTATTCGTTCGGGGGATGTGGGCATCACTAGCCAGGCCAGCATTTATTGCCCATCCCTCATTGCCCTTGAGAAGGTGGTGGTGAGCTGCCTTCTTGAACCACTGCAGTCCAGGTGAGTTAGATATATCCACAGTGCTGTTAGGGAGGGAGTTCTGAGATTTTGACCCAGCAACAGTGAAGGAACGGCGATATAGTTCCAAGTCAGGATGGTGTGTGACTTGGACAGGAACTTGCAGGTGGTGGTGTTCCCATGCGTCTGCTGCTCTTGTCCTTCTAGTTGGTAGAGGTCGCGGGTTTGGAAGGTGCTGTCTGAGGAGCCTTGGTGTGTTGCTGCAGTGCATGTTGTAGATGGTACACACTGCTGCCACCGTGCATTGGTGGTGGAGGCAATGAATGTTTGTGGATAGGGTGCAATCAAGCCGGGCTGCTTTGTCCTGGATGGTGTCGAGCTTCTTGAGTGTTGTTGGACCTGCACCCATCCAGGCAAGTGGAGAGTATTCCATCACACTCCTGACTTGTGCCTTGTAGATAGTGGACAGGCTTTGGGGAGTCAGGGGGTGAGCTATTTATCACAGAGTTCCCAGCTTCTGACCTGCACTTTGTAGCCAAGGTATTTATATTTATAACAGGTCCAGTTAAGTTTCTGGTCAATGCTAACCCTCAGGATGTTGACAGTGGGGGATTCAGTGATGGTAATGCCATTGAATGTCAAGGGGAGATGGTTAGATTCTCTCTTGTTGGAGGTGGTCATTGCCTGGCGCTTGTGTGGCGCGAATGTTACTTGCCACTTATCAGCCCAAACCTAGATATTGTCCAAGTCTTGCTGCATTTCTACATGGACTGCTTCAGTATCTGAGGAGTTGCGAATGGTGCTGAACATTGTGCAATCCTCAGCGAACATCCCCACTTCTGACCTTATGATTGAAGGAAGGTCATTGATGAAGCAGCTGAAGATGGTTGGGCCTAGGACACTGCCCTGAGGAACTCTTGCAGTGATGTCCTGGAGCTGAAATGGTTGACCTCCAACAACTGCAACCATCTTCCTTTGCATTAGGTATGACTCCAACCGGTGGAGAGTTTTCCCCCGATTCCCATTGACATTCAGTTTTACCAGGGCTCCTTGATGCCATACTCAGTCAAATACTGCCTTGATGTCAAGGGCAGTTGCTCTCAACTCACCTCTTGAGTTCAGCTCTTTTGTCCCTGTTTGAACCAAGGCTGTAATGAGGTCAGGAGCTGAGTGGCCCTGGCAGAACCCAAACTGAGCGTCAGTGAGCAGATTATTGCTAAGCAAGTGCCACTGGATATCACTGTCTACAAAACCTTCCACCGCTTTACTGATGATCGAAAGTAGATTGATAGTGCAGTAATTGGCTGGGTTGGATTTGTCCTGCTTTTTGTGTACAGGACATTCCTGGGCAATTTTCCACATTGCCAGGTAGATGCCCGTGTTGTAGCTGTACTGGAACAGCTTGGCTAGGGGCACAGCAAGTTCTGGAGCACAGGTCTTCAATACTATTGCCAGAATGTTGTCCAGCCCATAGCCTTTGCAGTATCCAGTGCCTTCAGTTGTTTCTTGATATAACGTGGAGTGAATCGAATTGGCTGAAGACTGGTTTACATCAATATGTAATTTCCATTTTCAGGTCCAAGTCCCCTATTCCCCAAAACCCATCTCCTCGGTGTGGTATGAATGGGAGCATCATGCCACATAATTAACAATTTCATTGGAGGATGCACATCAAGCACCCCTTTCCTCTGTAACTGTCTATATTGTTCAGGCTAAATTCATTATTGAAATTTATTTATGATTTATAATTATGCAGAAGCAGAAGATAAATCATAATACAATGCTTGATGCAAATAATACTTCAAACTGTTTCTGAAACCAAAATAATAGTAGTGCTTAAAATCTCAAGAGTCATGCTTCAGAGCCTTTTAACTGTCTCTTTGAAGATAATGACGTGGGGGCTGCTTTACTCCATGGTGACTGTTCTCTCTGCCATGACCTGTAAAATAGTTGACACAAGAGAACTGGGATTTGCAACTCACACTTTTACTTCAAGCAGGTTCTAGATTCTCCAGATCAAAGGAGCTCTTCCAGTGGGTCTGTAAGCCTATTTCTGGAAAATTTTAGTTTCTGGGCAGTAATTTTGATGTATTTCATTATCTTCTGACAAATGAATATCATTTCAATGTAATTAACTTATAATGATGTCCCTCCGGCCTGTCAACTGGAGTAGATGATCCCAACAGGAATTATACATATTCCCTGAATGTGTTTTTATATTCATCTTACCCCAACAACAGCAATTTCTTTCAGAAAGCAACGAAGAGTTTCTTTCCAAATTCTCTGTGTAGGCTGATGTAAAATTTCATGTGACAAAGACACAGGGGATTTCAGATTGAAGTAATACCAAGCTCTGCTTCCTTCACAACAATGGTATAATTCTTACACAAGATATATAACAGTGAGGTACAATAAATGAACTGGGAATCATCTTCACTGCTGCCTGCTGCAGTTTCCCTTCTTGCATGAATGTGGAAACATCATACAGCACTGAAGAGGCCATTCCGCCCATCATTTCTGTGCCAGCTCTTTGATGCAGCTATCTAATTAGACCCACACCCCTCTTTTCTTTGCCTGCCATCCTGCAGATTTCTCTTCACACATTTTACTCTTAGAATTTGATAAACAAGTGGAAATTGCAGAAATGAATTGTACAACTTCTGATATGTGAGCAACTGAAAGAGTAGCGAGTCACAGCAGCTCTGGAATAACAATTCTTCACTCCTGCTTCAGTAGCTAATGAGCTTTTTGATGAGTGTAAAGACTGTGAATATTGGGAGTTCATTGAAATTTTCAAGACTGAGATAGATTTTTGTTGGGTAAGAGTCTCAATGGATATAGAGCAAAGGCAGATAGATAGAGTTTGAGGTACAGATCAGCCATGATCTAATTGAATGGTGGAGCAATGTGTGCTTCATACACATCAAATGGAGACTCTACTGTGTGGAACTTACTCTAGTTTTATTTCTCCTGCTGGTGGCCATTTGACTGCCAGAAATAATCACCCATTAATCTCTCTGAGAAATCAGCTTATCATATGAGAAACAATTTCCCCCCCTCCCCCCCACCCACACAGTGTCCTTCGCTTCCCTCCCAGTGAGTTGGTCTTTGAGTCTGTCGATGCTTTACAGCTGAGTATTGACATCTGAAAGTGTTGGTGTAATAAATGATATGTCGACACTCTTTAATGATAGTGATTGTCAGTGTATCCCATGTGTAGTGAGCACAGTGTCTTGGAGAGTGAATCAGCACTGGCTGCCTTGCTATATTGTGAAGGAAGAGCAAAGGATGAGAGACCCTTGGGGAAATCAAATGGAGGGAGCAGAAAAATGCAAATTTCAGCAGCTGGAACAGGTTTCATTTTAATGAAAAATGAAAATTGGATCCTGTCTTTACCTCTCACTCCTTCCCCTGTGCTCTTGCAAAGTTATGCTGTGATATACTAAATATTTTGATCTGGCCTTTTTCCACCCAAATTAGCAACCATTGTTATTATATGGTCCAACTCCTCAGATGGTCAGTCCCATTCACCCACACTGGTCTACATTAGCTCCCAGTCCGGCAACACCTCAATTTTAAAAGCCATGTTACTGTTTTCAAATCCCTTCATTGCCTCACCCCTCCCTATCTCTGTAACCTCCTCCAGCACCACAACCCTCCAAGATCTCTGTGCTTCTCCAATTCTGGCCACTATTGGTGTTTGTGCCTTCAGCTGCCTGAGCCCTGTGCTCTGGAATTCCTGCCCTAACCCTCTCTGCCTCTCTGTCTGAGGAAGAGTCTACACCTGGCCAGGAGTTGGTAACTCCTGGTGGTCCATCCATTAGCTTAAAGGGACAGAATATTTCAGGGTTTGAGTCGGTGATTTCCTGACCAGCATCCCTGTGAACATCTCTCCTCACTGCCCAATCAGACACTACCCCAATCAGCCTATTGTTATTATACAGGCAATCGCAGAACGGTTCCGGAGTTCCAGACATGGCGGAGAGGAGTGAGCTCAGTGTGGTTTATGATGTCACTAAGGTGTGCGAAAAGAAACTTTACCGCATGCTGGAGAGCAACATCTGGGGATGTTCTCAATGCTGGCTTGGAATGAGAGGTTTGTAAGCTTGGGGAAGAAAGAAGACTGATGATCGAGTAGGGGCAGGTGGTGGCATAGTGGTAATGTCACTGGACAAGTACTCCAGAGGCCCAGGCTAGTGTTCTGAGGACATGGGTTTGAATCCCACCATGGCAGATGGTGAAATTTGAATTCAATTAATAAAAATCTGGAATTAGAAGCTAGTCTAATGGTGACCATGAAACCATTGCCGATTGTTGTAAAAACCCATCTGGTTCACTAATGTCCCGGAGGGATGGAAATCTGTCATCCTTACCTGATCTAGTCCACATGTGTCTCCAGACCCACAGCAATGTGTGTGACGCTTAACTGCCCTCTGAAATGGCTGAGCAAGCCACACAGTTCAAGGGCAATTAAGGATGGGCAACAAATGCTGACCTAGCCAGCGACTCCCACAAACAAATAAAGGAAAAAAAAGTGGAGGCTTGGCCATCAGTCTCACCCTCACCCTAGCACTGGTTCCTAATCCCCCAGGCAATGCACTTCAAATCATCATCTACGTTCACAAGTCTACGGCCTCACTTCATTCTATCGTTACAATCTTCTCTGGCCTCCCAGTTTGATTCCAGCCCCTGCCCATCCCCCCACTTCACTCTTTCCCATTGGTTTGACCACCTTGTACCTACGTTTTGAACTGTCTCCAAAAACCTCACCACCTTTTACAATCTTCTCAAAATTCACTTGTTGGACCACACTTTCAGTTCGCTCCATACCACAATCTCTCTCTCTCTTTCTGACTATATGTCTGTTTGCTAGTGACTATTTGTCAAGTGCCTCAGAGACATTTACATTTGTTAAAGGCAGTAGAGAAATGCAGGTTGTTATTTGAGGAATGAGTGACTGGGGCCAAGGGTTGGCGATGGCAGCCATTTAAAAAAAGATGAAGACAATACTTGAGGCTAAGGAGATGCTGCCGATGTCGACAAGTTTTCAGCCAAGGGCTGAGGGGTTGGGTTTTGAGGACATTAAGAGAATGACTGTTGGATTTTCTACAGGAAATGAGTCTGACAGGGGATGGAGGATAAACTGTGGCATGTCGGTGATGGGCAGCGAGATGGGAGATCGGGGGTAGTAAGAACAGGTGAACAGATAGCGTCCACTTTGAATTTGTCCCATTAAACAACTGCACCCCCTGGAGAAAGCACTTTGAAGAAGTTGACGTCTGTCAAAATAGAACAGCTAGGGATTTATACCAACAGTAACGAGTGCTAAAAATACTGCACTGAAGAAATTAAACCCTTGATGTGTCATTTGTTCTATCCAATACTGGGCTTATTTTCTCATCAGTTCACTGCATTCCTTCCTATTAACAAAACTGACACATCTTTCCAAAGTAATCTATCAATGTTTCCCCCCAGGGGATAGGAGCATGAGGAGGCCACTCAGCCTCTCGATGCTGTTCCATCATTCAGTTAGATCATGTCTCATCTGTATCATAACTTCATCTACCTGCCTTGGTTTTGTAATTCTTAATACCCTGGCCAAACAAAAATCTATCAATCTCAGTTTTGACATTTTCAATTGATGCCCGGCTCAACAGCCATTTTGGGGGAGAGAGTTCCAGATTTCCACTCCCCTGTGAGTGTTTCCTGACATCATCCCAAACGGCCTGGCTATAATTTTAAAGTTATGCCCCCTTTTTCTGGATTTCCCCCTACCAGAGGAAATAGTTTCTCTCTCTCGACCGTATCAATTCCTTTAATCATCTTAAAGTCCTTAATTAGATTACCCCTTAAACTACTATACTCAACACAATACAAGCCTAGTCTATGCAATTAACCCTTTTATCCCTGGTATTATTCTGGTGAATCTGCACTGCACCCTGTCCAAGGCCAGTATATCCTTCCTGAGGCACAGAGACCCATTCTCTCTGCTATCAGGGAATTTCACTTCCGAAATAAACTTCACCTTTTGGAGAACCAGCCTGAAACTATTCGCAGTAAATCATAAATACATTGAGCTGCCATGGTGAGGTGATCGTGAGGGAGTGTTGCACAGTGAAGAAGTGCTTCCTGTCCTATTCCAGAAAGTTTGTTGTTGAATGATGATGCTGGAGCCAATCTTTACGCAGTCTTATTTATTTTATACTGTAAAATGATCACAAACATGCAGCTCCTCACTCAAACCTCTGCTTCTTTGCGTTGTCTCCTTAAAGGTGCTCAAGTAAGACCCCAATTAACACCCTCCCCCTGCATATAATTAAACACAATTGATCCACAATTAACACTTCCTGACATCACTATTCATAATTGATTGGCAAGAGGTGAGGGAGGAGCTGGGGAAGAGGTTGTATTGACCATTGGGTACAGTGACCGTCGGGTACAGTGACCATTGGGTACAATGACCATTGGGTACAGTGACCGTCGGGTACAGTGACCATTGGGTACAATGACCATTGGGTACAGTGACCATTGGGTACAATGACTGTTGGGTACAGTGACCGTTGGGTACAGTGACCATTGGGTACAGTGACCATTGGGTACAGTGACCGTCGGGTACAGTGACCGTCGGGTACAGTGACCGTCGTGTACAGTGACCATTGGGTACAATGACCATTGGGTACAGTGACCATTGGGTACAATGACTGTTGGGTACAGTGACCGTTGGGTACAGTGACCATTGGGTACAGTGACCATTGGGTACAGTGACCGTCGGGTACAGTGACCGTCGTGTACAGTGACCATTGGGTACAATGACCATTGGGTACAGTGACCATTGGGTACAATGACTGTTGGGTACAGTGACCGTTGGGTACAGTGACCATTGGGTACAGTGACCATTGGGTACAGTGACCGTCGGGTACAGTGACCGTCGTGTACAGTGACCATTGGGTACAATGACCATTGGGTACAGTGACCATTGGGTACAATGACTGTTGGGTACAGTGACCGTTGGGTACAGTGACCATTGGGTACAGTGACCATTGGGTACAGTGACCGTCGGGTACAGTGACCATTGGGTACAATGACCATTGGGTACAGTGACCATTGGGTACAATGACCGTTGGGTACAGTGACCATTGGGTACAGTGACCATTGGGTACAGTGACCGTCGGGTACAGTGACCATTGGGTACAATGACTGTTGGGTACAGTGACCATTGGGTACAGTGACCGTCGAGTACAGTGACCGTCGGGTACAGTGACCATTGGGTACAGTGACCGTTGGACAAACTGATGGCTTCCCTCAAGTTTTTCTTTGTCCATCTTTTTTTTTACTCTTGACCATGAACATTCCCTCATAATGATCTCACCGTCGCAGCTCAATGTATTTATGATTTAATGCGAATAGTTTTAGGCTGGTTCTCCAAAAGGTGAAGTTTATTTCAGCAGTGAAACTGCCTGATAGCAGAGAGAATGGGTCTCTGTGCCTCAGGAAGGATATACTGGTCTTGGACAGGGTGCAGTGCAGATTCACCAGATTAATAGCGGACCAAAAGGGTTAAATAATGAGGACAGGTTGCATAGACTGGGCTTGGGTTATCTTGAGTGTGGTAGTTTAATGGATGATCTAATGTGATTTCTAAGAAACCTTAAGAATTGAAACTTGGAAGGATCGATTTATGTATCGTCATATTGTAGCTCTGGGTTTCCAAGGCCTAACCCTCTCCAAAAGTCAGGGTCGAATGAGCTCATTGGATTTAGGATTCTTCTGTCCAAGGTACGTACACAAATATTTGAAGGTGTCAGGACAAGTTGAGAAGGCTGTTTGAAAGAAAAAACGATACCGGATCCTTGGCTTTATTAATAGAAGACAAAAGCAAGGAGGTTATTGCTAAATCTTTATAAAAGTCTGGTTAGACCTCAGCTGGAACATTGTGGTCAATCCTGATCACCACACTTTAAGAAGGATGTCAAGGCCTTGGAGAGGGTGCAGAGGGAGATTTACTGGAATGATCCCAGGGATGAGGAACTTCAGTTAATGTGGAGAGACTGGAGAAGCTGGGATTGTTCCCCTTAGAGCAGAGAAAGTTAAGAGGAGATTTGATAGAGGTGTTCAAAATCATGAAGGCTTTTGATAGAGTAAAGAATGACAAACTGTTTCCTGTGGTAGGAGGGTCAGTAACCAGAGGACACAGATTTAAGGAGATTGGCAAAAGAACCAGAGGGGGAGATGAGGAAACATTCGTTTACACAGTGAGTTGTTGTGATCTGGAACGCGCTGCCTGAAAGGGAGGTGGAAGCAGATTCAATAGTAACTTTCAAAAGAAAATTGGATAAATAATTGAAGGGAAAAGCAGTGGAGTGGGACTAATTGGATAGTTCTACAAAAGAGCTGGCACAGTCATGATGGGCTGATTGGGCTGCTTCTGTGATGTATCATTCTACCATTCTAACAGCTAGACACAGCCAAATGTCATTTGGTTATTGCCCAATTCTCCAGGTGCCCTCACACTTCCTGCACTGTTCCTGCCACAGTGGTTTGACACTTGGCAATGTGTCACTTTGCCAGTGTGCTTTGTTATCTTGACCACTTCATTTATAACCCGTTCAGAGTTTCCACTGAGTTATTAGTCAACACTTCTAATTCTGAGAGTGGTTCTACTCTAAACTCTGATCCTGTCGTCCCTAATGAAAGATAGAAAGGGTAGACTGCTGGTGGAGTATCAAATGGTTTACCACAGGGATTATTTGAACAGCAGGATCAATATCTGAAGCAGAGGATGATACGGTGCCTGCATACATATCAACATATGAATTAGGAGCAGGAATAGGCCACTCGACCCCTCGAGCCTGCTCCACCATTCAGTAGGATCATGGCTGAACAGATTACTCCACATTCCCACCTACCCCTGATAACCTTCCACCCCCTTCTCATCAAGAATCTATCTACCTCTGCCTTAAAAATATTTAAAGACTCTGCTTCCATCGCCTTTTAAGGAAGAGAATTCCAAAGACTCACGACCCTCTGAGAGAACAAAATGTCTCCTCATCTCTGTCTTAAATGGGTGACCCCTTATTTTTAAACAGTGACCCCTAGTTCTAGATTCTCCCACAAGGGGAAACATCCTTTCCACATCCACCCTGTCAAGACCCCTCAGGATTGTATATGTTTCAATCTAGGCAGTGGAATTAGCAACGAGCCAGGACAGAAAGAATTTCCCCTTACAGCTGAGAAGGTTTAGAGGAGATTTAATAGAGGTGTACAAAAATTATGAGAGATTTTGACAGGGTGCAGAGCTATGATGAAAAAGCAGTGGCGAGGGACTGATTGGATCGCTCTTTAAAAAGTGCCAGCACAAGCACGATGGGCCGAATGTCCAACTTCTGTGCTATAAGTGTCTATGGTTCAATAGAATGTGCGGAGTAAAAGGTATCTCGACCTTGGACCCAGCGACAGTAGATAGAACTCCTTAATTTGCACACAAGCTGTTCAGGTGGTCACACTGAGTGAGATTGTCAGTTGTGGGACCAACTAATGCCTAATTACGAGCAGCATTTCTGACAGACTTGGCCTGGTGCTTAGTCTCCTCGTGTTGACACAGAGCAGATTGTCAGTTCCATTAGTCTTGGAGCAAATTGTTGCTCAGTTCAGGAGGTGCAGCATCACAGTCTCTGAATATGTTCATCAAAGTAGTAACTTATGTAACTTCAAAAACGAAATAGTGCAAGACAACAACTCGAGTTTAGATCGTATCTTTACTACAGGAAAATGTCCTGAGGCATTCCACTGAACTGTAAGCAGACAAAAAAATGTCATCCAAGACTTGAGCGCAAAGTCCTGGCCAACATCCAGGTGCAGTACTGAGGGAGTGCTGCACTGTCAGAGGGTCAGTACTGAGGGAGTGCTGCACTGTCAGAGGGTCAGTACTGAGGGAGCGCTGCACTGTCAGAGGGTCAGTACTGAGGGAGTGCTGCACTGTCGGAGCGTCAGTACAGAGGGAGCGCAGCACTGTCAGAGGGTCAGTACTGAGGGAGCGCTGCACTGTCAGAGGGTCAGTACTGAGGGAGCGCTGCACTGTCAGAGGGTCAGTACTGAGGGAGCGCTGCACTGTCAGAGGGTCAGTACTGAGGGAGCGCTGCACTGTCAGAGGGTCAGTACTGAGGGAGCGCTGCACTGTCAGAGGGTCAGTACTGAGGGAGCGCTGCACTGTCAGAGGGTCAGTACTGAGGGAATGCTGCACTGTCAGAGGGTCAGTACTGAGGGAGTGCTGCACTGTCAGGGGGTCAGTACTGAGGGAGTGCTGCACTGTCAGAGGGTCAGTACTGAGGGAGTGCTGCACTGTCGGAGGGTCAGTACTGAGGGAGTGCTGCACTGTCAGCTGTCTGAGGGTCAGTACTGAGGGAGCGCTGCACTGTCAGGAGGTCAGTACTGAGGGAGTGCTGCACTGTCAGGGGGTCAGTACTGAGGGAGTTCTGCACTGTCGGAGGGTCAGTACTGAGGGAGTGCTGCACTGTCAGGGGGTCAGTACTGAGGGAGCACTGCACTGTCAGGGAGTCAGTACTGAGGGAGTGCTGCACTGTCAGGGGGTCAGTACTGAGGGAGTGCTGCACTGTCAGGGGGTCAGTACTGAGGGAGCGCTGTACTGTCAGGAGGTCAGTACTGAGGGAGTGCTGCACTGTTGGAGGGTCAGTACTGAGGGAGCACTGCACTGTCAGGGGGTAAGTACTGAGGGAGTGCTGCACTGTCGGAGGGTCAGTACTGAGGGAGCACTGCACTGTCAGGGGGTCAGTACTGAGGGAGTGCTGCACTGTCGGAGGGTCAGTACTGAGGGAGCGCTGCACTGTCAGGGGGTCAGTACTGAGGGAGCACTGCACTGTCAGGGGGTCAGTACTGAGGGAGTGCTGCACTGTCAGGGGGTCAGTACTGAGAGAGCACTGCACTGTCGGGTCAGTACTGAGGGAGTGCTGTACTGTCAGGAGGTCAGTACTGAGAGAGTGCTGCACTGTCAGGGGGTCAGTACTGAGAGAGTGCTGCAGTGTCGGAGGGTCAGTACTGAGGGAGCACTCACTGTCAGGGGGTCAGTACTGAGGGAGCACTGCACTGTCGGGTCAGTACTGAGGGAGCGCTGTACTGTCAGGAGGTCAGTACTGAGGGAGTGCTGCACTGTCAGGGGGTCAGTACTGTGGGAGTTCTGCACTGTCGGAGGGTCAGTACTGTGGGAGTTCTGCACTGTCAGGGGGTCAGTACTGTGGGAGTTCTGCACTGTCGGAGGGTCAGTACTGAGGGAGTGCTGCACTGTCAGGGGGTCAGTACTGAAGGAGTGCTGCACTGTCAGGGGGTCAGTACTGAGGGAGTGCTGCACTGTCGGAGGGTCAGTACTGAGGGAGTGCTGCAATTTTTTTTTATTCTTTCATGGGATGTGGGTGTTGCTATCTCGGCCAGCATTAATTGCCTTTGAACTGAATGTCTTGCTAGGTCATTTTGAGGGCATGTAAGAGTTAACCACATTGCTGTGGATCTGGAGTCACATGTAGGCCAGACCAGGTAAGGACAGCAGATTTCCTTCCCTTAAGGACATTAGTGAACCAGATGGGTTTTTACAACAATCAACAATGGTTTCATGGCCATCATTAACCAGCTTTAAATTCCAGATTTATTAATTGAATTCAAATTCTACCTTCTGCTGTGGTCGGATTCGAACCCATGTCCCCAGATCAATACCTGGCTCTTTGGGTTACTAGTCCAATGACAATACCAGTACGCCACCACCACCACCAGAGGTGCAGTCTTTTAGATGAAATGTTCAACCAAAGTTCTCCCTGTGACCCTGTGGGTTTTCGCCTGGTGCTCCGGTTTCCTCCCACCGCCAAAGACTTGCTGGTGATAGGTAAATTGGCCGTTGTAAATTGCCCCTCGTGTAGGTAGGGAATATGGGATTACTGTAGGGTTAGTGTAAATGAGTGGTTGTTGGTCGGCACAGACTCGGTGGGCCGAAGGGCCTGTTTCAGTGCTGTATCTCTAAATAAAATTTTTTTTAAAATAAATGCCCCGATGACATTCAAGATCCCATGGCCACTATTATGAGGAAGAGCAGGGAGTTTTTCCCCAGTTTCCTGGGCAATGTTTATCCCCCAACCAATATAACCAAAAACAGATAATCTGGTCATTCCGAAGAAGGGTCACTGACCCGAAACGTTAACTCTGCTTCTCTTTCCACAGATGCTGCCAGACCTGCTGAGTGAATCCAGCATTTCTTGTTTTTATTTCAGATTTCCAGCATCTGCAGTATTTTGCTTTTATATTAATCTGGTCATTCGTTACATTACTGTTTGTGGGAGCTTGCTGTGCACAGATTTGCTGCAGGTTCCCTGCGTTACAACATTGACTATACTTCAAATGAGAACTTTATTGCCTGTAAAGCACTTTGGAGTGTATTGAGATTGTGAAGGCACTATAGAAATGCAAGATCTTGTAGAAATATAATGTAAGAAATGCAGCAGTCAATACCTGCACAGCAAGATCCCACAAGCAGCCATTAGATAATGGACCAGACAATCTGTATTACTGATGTTGGTTAAGTGATTATAACTGGCAAAAGAACCAGAAGGAAGATAAAAAGGAAAAGCATCTACACAGTGAGTTGTTGTGATCTGGAACGCGCTGCCTGAAAGGGCAGGGGAAGCAGATTCAATAGTAACGTTCAAAAAGGGAATTGGAGAAATAGTCAAAGGGGGAAATGTGCAGGGCTATGGGGAAAGAGCAGGAGAGTGGGACTAATTGGATAGCTCTTCCAAAGAGGCAGCACAGGGTAAATGGACGAATGGCCTCCTTCTGTGCTGTATGATTCGAATGTTCTATGAAATGTACATTGTGAAAACCAAGTACGAGGGTTTTAAACAGGTTTGTTCACTTTTGAACCTGTATTCCTGTTGCAAGTTGAAGTGAATGATCCTGTTCTGAGCCTTGAGTCAATAAGCTGACAAAACCAATCACTATTTCAGAATGTGAATTTGTCATTTTTAAACAATATAATTCACCAGTAAATCATAGTGTGCCTGTTTATAATTTCCACAACTCTTGTCAGTTCTTGTTTTCAGTAATTTATATTTGATATTGTTTGAGAGTGAACTATTTATTCTCCCTTTGCGTTAGTATCAGTTGCTGATGTTGCTTGCAGTAAATTGGAGAACGCACAGGCCTGGAGATTGCTCTTTCCAAGGAATGATGATTGCAGCAGGACATTTACCAGGCCCCCCTTGACCCTGCCTCAAACCTCAATCAGGGGTCATTAGCTATGCAGAGTCGGCTCTAAGGGAGGGAAATGTCTAGTGTGCTACAGCAGCAGAAGACAGCCGCAAATTTCAGACAGGAAGGGTGAATGATGTCCATCCCTAGTTGCCTTGACTTGATAGAGCTGAGTGGCTGGGTAGGCCACTTCGGAGGACAGTTAAGAGTCAACCACGTTGGTGTGGGACTGGAGTCACATGTAGGCCTGGCTGGCTTAGGGCGGTAGGTTTCCTTTTCTAAAGGACATACCCTCATGTTCAGGACTTCTCTGCATTTGCCTTATCAAATCCCTTAAACATTTTAAACACCTTGATTAGATCAGCCCCTCAACCTTCTAAACTCAAGGGAATAGAAGCCAAGTTTATTCAACCTGTTCCTATAATTCAAACCCTTCAGTATCATTCTGGTGAATCTACATTGCACCCGAGACCAGTACATCTTTGCTGAAGGTGCAGTGCCCAAAAATGAACACAGTTACTCCAGATGGGGTCTGACCAAGGCTCTGTATAACTGATGCAGAACTTCCTCACTTTTTATATTCCGACCCCCCCCCCTTGAGATAAAGGCCAGCATCCCATTAACCTTTTGGGGAACTGGACTGGGGAATAAAAGCAAAATTCAGGGAGATAATGGAGGATCTGATTCAAATTAACCAGGTTGAAAACTCAACAGGGTGATGGATCAGCTGTGTGAAATCTACAAAGATGACTTGCATAGAGGACAAAATAAAAGTGACTCCTGTCAGATATAAACGGAGTGCATCAATGCACCGAGTTCTATTGATAAATAAGAGTTGACAAAGTTAGGGCTAACTGTTATAGATTATCAGCAGGAATACCAAGAGTGTATAGGGACATTACAAGGCACAGGTATTAAGGGATATGGAACCAGGCGGATAGATGGAGCTAGGATGCAGATCAGCCAAAATCCAGTTAAATGGAGGACAGGCTTGAGGGGCTGAATGGCCTCCTCCTGTTCCGAAGGGAATATGAGCAAAGCTAATGGCTAATATAAAAGGAAATAATAAGGGTGTAATGTTAATTGCATATTAATCATATTCAATTATATGTGGGTGGGAGGTTTAGAGGGGATTTGAGGAAAAATGTTTTCACCCAGAGGGTGGTTGGAATCTGGAACACACTGCCTGGAGAGGTGGGAGAGGCAGGAACCCTCACAACATTCAAGAAGTATTTAGATGAGCACTTGAAACGCCATAGCATGCAAAGCTACGGGCCAAGTGCTGGAAAATGGGATTAGAATAGATAGGTGCTTGATGGCTGGCACAGACACGATGGGCCGAATGGCCTGTTTCTGTGCTGTATAACTCTATGACTCTATAACTGGGGATTGACTTGTGCTCCTATAAATAGGAATAGACTGAAATTGTGGTGCTTGGGTTAGGAAGTGCAAGTTTGGATCCTGTATCTCTGTAAATAAATCTTATAAAAGTGTGTAAATATTGGCTTAAATTCTACCCTTCACTGACTGGCTTTCTGGAATAGAACAAAGGGACCTTTATGAGCAAACAGAAAATAAAAGAACAGTTAGAGAGAGTGTAGAACCTTTCAGGGATGAAGGAAGGAGCCTAAGGAAGAGGATGATGGTTTGGCAAAGATATTACATTAAATACTTAGCAGTGGTTTTTGTGGAAGTGTGAATGATGACAGCAAGGTGCTGTGGGTGAGTGATCAGAACACTGACCAATGAGATACTGTAGAGTTGCTCGCTCACTGTCTGCTGATCACAATGCTGATTTCTCTCTTTTCATGCTCTCTGTACATATACTTGTGGATTAGTGTGCAGGGCCAGTGGATTATAGAGAGGCACTGAAGGCACAGTGCAAGAGGGAAATGGCCTAAAACAGCCCTTAGGTTGCTGTGTTACCCAGTGGAGCATAAGTAAAAAGGCAAATGATGGGGAGAAAGGTAAGAGACGGGCAAATCTGGAACTCGTAATGTGAAATGGACCAAAGACAAGGATTGGAGGACCGACACTGGAGGGGGATCGAAGGACCGACACTGGAGGAGGATCGGAGGACCGACACTGGAGGTGGATCGGAGGACCGACACTGGAGGAGGATTGGAGGACCGACACTGGAGGAGGATTGGAGGACCAACACTGGAGGAGGATCGGAGGACCGACACTGGAGGAGGATCGGAGGACCGGCACTGGAGGTGGATCGGAGGACCAACACTGGAGGTGGATCGGAGGACCGACACTGGAGGAGGATCGGAGGACCAGCACTGGAGGTGGATCGGAGGACCAACACTGGAGGTGGATCGGAGGACTGACACTGGAGGAGGATTGGAGGACCAGCACTGGAGGGGGATCGGAGGACAGACACTGGAGGAGGGGATGGATAGATCCTAGGGGTGATGAATGAATTTAGAAAGTGAAGAGAAACTCAACTGGGTGATGGTTTGACTGGAGCCAGCAGAGTGTGATAATTAAACTGATTATCTGGTTATGATCACATTGCTGTTTGTGGGCTCTTGCTTTGCTCGAATTGGCTGCAATGTTTCCTATATTACAACTGTGTGACTACATTTCAAAAAGTGCTTCATTGGTTGTAAAACTCCTCGGGAAATCCTGCGGTTATGAAAAGAAAGACATGGAACAGAATGGATGAACAGGCCCGAGGGGCTGAATGGCCTCCACCTGTTTGTATGCCAGCAGAATACAATTCCTCCTGCTTAGAGCATTTGTGTTCCTCTGCACCTTGTTTCAAAATTAAGTTCTGCTGTTACTATTTTCAGATTCACGAGTCTCTCACAGATTGGAATTGTTTGAATCTAGCTTTCAGCCTCATTAGTTAATGCTCCAATTCTCTGTGGTGATGGGAGAACTCTGGCTTCCAAGGGACCAGATGATGTGTGTGGTCTTCCCCAGGGTGACTGGCAGTTACTTTTACAGATTATCATCAGAGTTAAGTATTTGATTAATCCTTAGTGACCATCACTAAGAGCAGCTATTTCCAGCTCTGTAACAGTCCCAACTTGCTGCTGCCTCAGTTTATTTGCTGATGAAACCCTCATCTATGCCTTTGTTACCTCCAGATCTAATGGTTCCCATGCACTCCTGGCCAATCTCCCATCCTCTATCCTCCGTAAACTTTAGCTCATCTAAAACTCTGCTGCCCGTCTCTTAACTAGTCCCAGGTCCCGTTCCCCTATCACCCCGTGCTCTGTGACCTACACTGGCTCCAGTCAAGCAACGCCTCAATTTTAAAATTCTCATCCTTGTTTACAAACCCCTCCATGGCCTCGCCCCTCCCCATCTCTGTAACCTCCTCCTTTGTCAAAGCATGACGGGGAATGCTGCTCATTAAATCAAGATGTTGGGGAGCAAACTGCCTTCATCTCCAGAGATTAAATCCCCAATGCAGTGTCTACATGCTCGGGTAGAATTCATACCTGACTGAGACTGGATTCGCTGGAATACAACACAACCAAAACAGGTTTAGTCGTAAAAGAGAAGTATTACATAGCAATCTTCAAAAGGGAATTGCATCAATGTTATATCACATAGAATTTACAACACTGAAACAGGCCATTCGGCCCATCTGCTCCGTGCTGGTGTTTCTGCTCCAGACGAGCCTCCTTCCACCTCCTCTTCATCTCCCCCTATCAACATATCTTTCTATTCCTTTCACCCTCATGTGTTTATCCAGCTTTTCCTTCAATGTATCGATATTATTCACCTTTACCACTCCCTGTGGTAGTGAGTTCCACATTCTCACCACTCTCTGGGGAAAGAGGTTTTCCTGAATTCCCGATTGGATTTATTAGTGACTGTCTCATCTATGGCCCCGAGTTCTGGTCTCGCCCACAAGTGGAAACATGTTCTCTATGTCTACCCTATCAAACACTTTGATCATTTTAAAGACCTCTATCAGGGCTCCCCTTAATCTTCGCTTTTCTAGAGAAAAGGCCGCAGCCTGGCCAATCTTTCCTGACAGTTAGAACCATAATACAACATAACCGAGGAACTGAAAAAAGAACAAAATACTGCGGATGCTGGAACTCTGAAATGAGAACAGAAAGTGTCGGAAATACTCAACACTTCTGATAAAGGGTCACAGACCTGAAACATTAACTCTGTTTCTCTCTACACAGGTGCTGCCAGACCTGCTGAGTATTTCCGGCACTTTCTGTTCTCATAACCGAGAAGCTGGTTGAACTAATAAGGACAGCTGTATATTATTTTAATTGTGTATATAACCAGCATGTTGTCTGCCCAAAAAATTCACATTTCAAAAAAAGATCAATTAGGCAGGAGAGTGGGACAAATTGGACAGGAACAGGAGGAGGCCATTCAGCCCCTCGAGCCTGTTACACAGGAACAGGAGGAGGCCATTCAGCCCCTCGAGCCTGTTACACAGGAACAGGAGGAGGCCATTCAGCCCCTCAAGATTGTTACACAGGAACAGGAGGAGGCCATTCAGCCCCTCGAGCCTGTTACACAGGAACAGGAGGAGGCCATTCAGCCCCTCGAGCCTGTTAAACAGGAACAGGAGGAGGCCATTCAGCCCCTCGAGCCTGTTACACAGGAACAGGAGGAGGCCATTCAGCCCCTCGAGATTGTTACACAGGAACAGGAGGAGGCCATTCAGCCCCTCGAGCATGTTACACAGGAACAGGAGGAGGCCATTCAGCCCCTCGAGCCTGTTACACAGGAACAGGAGGAGGCCATTCAGCCCCTCGAGCCTGTTAAACAGGAACAGGAGGAGGCCATTCAGCCCCTCGAGCCTGTTAAACAGGAACAGGAGGAGGCCATTCAGCCCCTCGAGCCTGTTACACAGGAACAGGAGGAGGCCATTCAGCCCCTCGAGCCTGTTACACAGGAACAGGAGGAGGCCATTCAGCCCCTCGAGCCTGTTACACAGGAACAGGAGGAGGCCATTCAGCCCCTCGAGCCTGTTACACAGGAACAGGAGGAGGCCATTCAGCCCCTCGAGCCTGTTACACAGGAACAGGAGGAGGCCATTCAGCCCCTCGAGCCTGTTAAACAGGAACAGGAGGAGGCCATTCAGCCCCTCGAGCCTGTTACACAGGAACAGGAGGAGGCCATTCAGCCCCTCGAGCCTGTTACACAGGAACAGGAGGAGGCCATTCAGCCCCTCGAGCCTGTTACACAGGAACAGGAGGAGGCCATTCAGCCCCTCGAGCCTGTTACACAGGAACAGGAGGAGGCCATTCAGCCCCTCGAGCCTGTTACACAGGAACAGGAGGAGGCCATTCAGCCCCTCGAGCCTGTTACATAGGAACAGGAGGAGGCCATTCAGCCCCTCGAGCCTGTTTTGTCATGAGATCATGGCTCATCTGTATCTGAACTTCATCCATCTGCTTTCTTTCAAATCCCTTGATATCTTTGATTAAGAAAAATCTATTAGTCTCCAATTTAAAAAACACTTCTAGCACCTTTTATGTTAAAAAGTGTTTCTTGAATTCTCTCCTCAATGGCCTGACTCTGATTTTAAGGTTAAGTCCCCTTGTCCTCGACTCCCCCACCAGCAGAAATAGTCTCTCTCTATCTACCCTCTCAATTCCTCTCAAAATTCTAAAAACAAGGCTCAATCAAATAACCCCTTACCCTTCTATATTCCAGGGAATACAAGCTCAGTTTATGTATTCTCTCCTCACAATCTAACCCTTGGAGCCCTGGTAACATTCAGGTGAATCTGCACTGCACTCCTTCCAAGGTCAATATATCCTTTCTAAGGTGCTGTGCCTGGAACTGGACATCATTCTCCAGATGTGGTCTAACCAGGGCTTTGTGTAGCTGTAGCAAAACATCCTCCTCTTTATATTCCAGCCCTCCAGTTATAAAGACTAAGATTTCATTAGCCTTTTTCATTATATTTTGTATCTGCCTTATTTTTTAGTGATCTGTGTACATGGACCCCCCCCCCCCCCCCCCCAATCTCTTTCTGCCTCCACTGTTCCTACCTACTCTGTGTTATCCTTTTCAAAAAGCTGGTACAACCGTGATGGGCTGAATGGCCTCATTCTTTGCTGCATCATTCGATGATTCTAGTAAGAAAAAAGCAGAAAGCCAATTGTGGGTGGATGAGTTTTCCTCTGACTGTCTCATTAGATAGATATTAAATGTTCAATGAGCTCCTTTGGGGACTAGGGTTACATTTGTATTCTGGGAACACAATTGGAACCGAAACTAGTGTGACTCAAAAGCACATAAATAAATCAGCACACTGACAATACAAGACTGGATACAGAGAGAGTCAGGAGAGGCAAAGAGGGGAACAGTCCAGCACATGAAAGGCCGATGGTGCAAAACCACGTGGAATAATTGTATAATTTCATTTTCTGAAAACTTTTTAAAATTCAGTTGTGGGGGAGAGGAAAGCTTGCGGGATTTGCTGGGAGGAGGTCGGCAAAATATGGAATATTGTTTCCATGGACATTAACTGAGTGGAATGTGCATTTCTGCTGTGTGATGGGACCCAGTCTGTAGATAGAAGTGGGTGTTTAGGGCCGATCCCTGCTCCTGACTGTACACTGTCGGCTGAGCCAGTGACACAAGCTCACATTACACAGTGGCTCAACAGTCTGGAGCTCCCTTTGCTAAATCAGCTCGATCATGTCAAACCCTGTTAGCAGAGGAAAGTACGTGTCAACGAACTCAATGTTTGTGAAAATGTCAAAACAGAGAAGGTCATTAAAACCTCCCCCCACAACCCCCTCCCCGCCCCCGCAACCCCCCCCCCCCCCAGCTATGTTTCACCTTTAATTAAATTGAAACCCGTCTGTTAACTGGGCGTGAAAGAAGTGTGAGGAGTGGGTGGGGTGTTAATTAATCCATCTCACAATCTGCCTGTTTATCCCAGGCCACAGATGCAAAGACCTCCTGTACAACAAACACAGAAGGCAGCAAAAGCGGGTAGGGGGGAGGTGGGAACCTGTTGTGAATTCGTACAGCGAACACTCTGTAACCAGCCACTTTTATCTTCTGCTTCCCTGCAGCTGAGGAATGAGTTACTGTCTGTGCAGCCTGCAGGGCCACAGAAAAACATTCAGCATCTTCGACTGCTAGAGGAGCGGAACAGGACTCTTGGAGCTGACATCACTGTCCCGTATCAGGAAAAGCAGCAGGAGAGGTTTATAGTGAGTAACACATCATTGATACTCTTTTGCTCTCTTTAATCTGCTGCCCGTGTCCAAACTCGCACCAAGTCCCATTCACCCATCACCCTGTGCTCGCTGACCTACACTGGCTCCCGGTCCAGCAACACCTTGATTTTAAAATCCCACCCTTGTTTTCAAATCCCTCCACGTCCTCACCCGCCCCACCACCCCCCCCTCTACCCCCCCACAACCCCTATCTCTATAACCACCTCCTGCCCCACAATCCTCCAAGATCTCTGCGTTCCTCCACTTCTGGCCTCTTGAACGTCCCCAGTTTCCATCGCTCCACCATTGGTGGCCGTGCCTTCAGCTGCCTGGGGCCCTAAGCTCTGGAATTCCCTCCCTAAACCTCTCCACCTCTCCACCTCTCCACCTCTCCAACTCTCTCTGCTCCTTTAAGATGCTCCTTAAAACCTGCCTCCTGCCATAATATCTCCTTACATGGCTTAGTGTCAAGTTTTGTTTTATAGTGCTCCTGTGAAGCACCTGGGGATGTTTTAACTGTATGAAAGGCGCTATGTAAATGCTGTTGTTAATATTTGTAATTCTAAAGGCGCCAACTTCATAAAAGATGGTAACATTTCAGTGTTTGTGAGTGTTTGTTCTGTAGTGCAGTCTAATTTCAATTAACTTCAATTGGAATTGCTATTTAGTTTATCCACCATCTCTTAACGCTTTCTAATTAATTTCTATTTGACATGGATTACCACAAAGTGACTGTTCTTCCTAGTGTGGTGAAGGAAATAATTTTTCTAATGAACTGTTACATTAACGTGAATGGACCACATCTACAGCAAATATATAATAGATTAACTTGCAGGAATATAGCAGTGAGAGGGATTACACTGTGATACACTGTGGGAGAGACCAGAACTCGTGGCTATCAATATAAGATAGTCACTGAGAAATCCAATCGGGAATTCAGGAGAAATGTCTTTCCCCAGAGAGTGGTGAGAATGTGGAACTCACTACCACAGGGACTGGTTGAGGTCTCGATACATTTAAGGGGAAGCTGGATAAACACATGAGGGAGAAAGGAATAGAAGGCTATGCTGATAGGGTGAAATGAAGAGGGGGTGTGAGGAGGCTCGTGTGGAACATAAACACCAGTATGGAGCAGATGGGCTGAATGGCCTGTTTCAGTATTGTAAATTCTATATAAATGTATAGAATATTTTTTATAGGGGAGATAGTGGTGCAGTGGTAATGTCACTGAACTAGTAATCTGGAGGCCCAGGCTAATGACCTGGGGACATGGGTTCAAATCCCACCATGGCAGCTGGTGGAATTTAAATTCAATTGATTAATAAATTCAATGAATTAATAAGAATCTGGAATTGGAAACTAGTCTCAGTAATGGTGCCATGAAACTGTCATCGATTGTTGTAAAAACCCATCTGGTTCACTAATGTCCTTTCGGGAAGGAAATCTGCCGTCCTTACCTGGTCTGGCCTACATGTGACTCCAGACCCACAGCAATGTGGTTGCCTCTTAACTGCCCTCTGAAATGGCCCAGCAAGTGACACAATTGTCAAGGGTAATTAAAGATGGGCAACAAATATTGACCTTGCTGAAAGGAAAAAAATAAACATGGAACGAGCAGAGAGTGGGACTAATTGAATAGCTGTATTAACGAGCTGGTACAGACAGCATAGCCTGAATGGTGTCTTTCTGTTCTGTACGATTCTATGATTATAGTTATCGTGATGTAGTCAGTTGATTTAACATTTTATAAATTCATATTTGGGATGCGACATCGCTGGCCAGGCCAGCATTTATTGCCCATCCCTAATTGCCCTTGAGAAGGTGGTGGTGAGCTGCCTTCTTGAACCACTGCTAGTGATTGGATGCAACTGAATGACCATTCTAGAGGGCAGTTAAGAATCAACCATGTTGGTGTGGGGACTGGAGTCACGTATCGGGCCAGACTGGATAGAACGGCAGGTTTCCTTCTCTAAAGGACATTAATGAAGCAGTTGGGATTTTATTACAATCTGCTAGTTTTATGCTCACTTTTACTGGGACCAGCTTTTTATTCAGATTTTTCAAAGGGATTCAGTTTCTCAAATTTCTCTGGTGGGATTTGAACTCAGGTTCTCTGGATTAATAGTTCAGTAACATAACCAGTATACTCCCGTTTCATAAAGACAGGCTCATAATAGCTTTGATGAATGACAAATCTAGGCTGAATTGGTTGTGGATATGGATAGATCGAGATCACTCTCTAATTCTTGACTCGTCACAGAAAAACATCGGACTGTATTCTCGGCATGCGACAATTCTGACCTGCAACACTGTATTCAAGGATGTTACAGGTGTACATGAATCTTTAATTCTCCCAGTAACCGGTTAAAGAACACAAAGCGGAATTACTGGTTAGCAGATGGTGCTTTACCTCTATGCTGAGATCTATAATTGGTTGGGTTCCACAACACACCTGTACCTCTTGTACTCTGCAGCTTTGTAAGACCACAAGAGGTGTAAATAATACAGAGCGATCGGTTGCAAGCAATTCACCTGCGCAGTTACAGATAACCAAGCGTGCTTCATCACAGAGTTTGATCCTTCGCATTAGCTGTCTGCTGTTTCCTTTGTCTTTGAGTGCAAGCTAGAGTCTGATTTTCATTTCATTCACTTGCTATTGGAGCTGCTTCAATAATCATCGAAGAACGATGGTGGAGAATAACATTTCTGTTTTAAACAGTGTGTTGTTGTGATCTGGAATGCGCTGTCTGAAAGGGCAGTGGAAGCAGATTCAGTTGTAACTTTCAAAAGGGAATTGAATAAATACTTGAAGAAATTTGCAGAGTTGTGGGGAAAGAGTAGGAGAGAGTGGGATTGTTGAATAGCTGTACCAAAGAGCTAGCACAGGTAGAATGGGCCAAATGACTGCTTTTTGTGCTGTACATTTCTGTGTAAAGAGCCTGTGCGATGAATACAAATTGTCATAATTCCAAAAAACATTGGATTAATAAGTTGCACAGCTTCAGACTGAGTTATTTTATGGAAATACACTTTAATCCTGGAAATATTGCAAGCTGCACGATGGACAAAATATTCCCATTGCTGTCTCAACTACTTCAGCGTCAGATAGGATGGACAGTCACCGAGGGGTCAGTAATGTGACCTAAGCACAGCAGAGCAAAACTGAGCATCTCAGACACAATAAACACTGCATCTGGGCTTTCCGAATCTGCTTGGACTGGCTCCTGGAGGTTTGGTCATGTAACAGTCGCTGTGGTCCACAGATGTGGTGACATTGACATAATGGCTTTACGCCTGTGCTTTGCTGAAGATGCGAATGACTGTCAGCCATAGCTCAGTGAGTAACATACTGAGCTCCAAGTCAGAAGCCTGTGGGTTCAAGACTCACTCCAAAGCTTTGAGCACAAGATTGAAGATAGTACTCTTGATGCAGTACTGAGGGAGCACTGCACTGTCAGAGGGTCAGTACTGAGAGAGTGCTGCACTGTCAAAGGGTCAGTACTGAGGGAGTGCTGCACTGTCAGAGGGTCAGTACTGAGGGAGTGCTGCGCTGTCAAAGGGTCAGTACTGAGAGAATGCTGCACTGTCAGAGGGTCAGTACTGAGGGAGTGCTGCACTGTCAAAGGGTCAGTACTGAGGGAGTGCTGCACTGTCAAAGGGTCAGTACTGTGGGAGTGCTGCACTGTCAGAGGGTCAGTACTGATGGAGCGCTGCACTGTCGAAGGGTCAGTACTGAGGGAGTGCTGCACTGTCAAAGGGTCAGTACTGTGGGAGCGCTGCACTGTCGAAGGGTCAGTACTGAGGGAGTGCTGCACTGTCGGAGGGTCAGTACTGAGGGAGTGCCGCAATGTCGGAGGGTCAGTACTGAGGGAGTGCTGCACTGTCGAAGGGTCAGTACTGAGGGAGTGCTGCACTGTCAAAAGGTCAGTACTGAGGGAGTGCTGTGGGAGCGCTGCACTGTCGAAGGGTCAGTACTGAGGGAGTGCTGCACTGTCGGAGGGTCAGTACTGAGGGAGTGCTGCACTGTCGAAGGGTCAGTACTGAGGGAGTGCTGCACTGTCAAAAGGTCAGTACTGAGGGAGTGCTGCACTGTCAAAGGGTCAGTACTGTGGGAGCGCTGCACTGTCGAAGGGTCAGTACTGAGGGAGTGTTGCACTGTCAGAGGGTCAGTACTGAGGGAGTGCCGCAATGTCAGAGGGTCAGTACTGAAGGAGTGCTGCACTGTCGAAGGGTCAGTACTGAGGGAGTGCTGCACTGTCGGAGGGTCAGTACTGAAGGAGTGCTGCACTGTCGAAGGGTCAGTACTGAGGGAGTGCTGCACTGTCAAAAGGTCAGTACTGAGGGAGTGCTGCACTGTCAAAGGGTCAGTACTGTGGGAGCGCTGCACTGTCGAAGGGTCAGTACTGAGGGAGTGCTGCACTGTCGGAGGGTCAGTACTGAAGGAGTGCTGCACTGTCGAAGGGTCAGTACTGAGGGAGTGCTGCACTGTCAAAAGGTCAGTACTGAGGGAGTGCTGCACTGTCAAAGGGTCAGTACTGTGGGAGAGCTGCACTGTCGAAGGGTCAGTACTGAGGGAGTGCTGCACTGTCGGAGGGTCAGTATTGAGGGAGTGCTGCACTGTCAGAGGGTCAGTACTGAGGGAGTGCCGCAATGTCAGAGGGTCAGTACTGAAGGAGTGCTACACTGTCGAAGGGTCAGTACTGAGGGAGTGCTGCAATGTCAAAAGGTCAGTACTGAGGGAGTGCTGCACTGTCAAAGGGTCAGGACTGAGGGAGTGCTGCACTGTCAGAGGGTCAGTACTGAGGGAGTGCTGCACTGTCAAAAGGTCAGTACTGAGGGAGTGCTGCACTGTCAAAGGGTCAGTACTGTGGGAGCGCTGCACTGTCGAAGGGTCAGTACTGAGGGAGTGCTGCACTGTCGGAGGGTCAGTACTGAAGGAGTGCTGCACTGTCGAAGGGTCAGTACTGAGGGAGTGCTGCACTGTCAAAAGGTCAGTACTGAGGGAGTGCTGCACTGTCAAAGGGTCAGTACTGTGGGAGAGCTGCACTGTCGAAGGGTCAGTACTGAGGGAGTGCTGCACTGTCGGAGGGTCAGTATTGAGGGAGTGCTGCACTGTCAGAGGGTCAGTACTGAGGGAGTGCCGCAATGTCAGAGGGTCAGTACTGAAGGAGTGCTACACTGTCGAAGGGTCAGTACTGAGGGAGTGCTGCAATGTCAAAAGGTCAGTACTGAGGGAGTGCTGCACTGTCAAAGGGTCAGGACTGAGGGAGTGCTGCACTGTCAGAGGGTCAGTACTGAGGGAGTGCTGCACTGTCAGAGGGTCAGTACTGAGGGAGTGCTGCACTGTCAGAGGGTCAGTACTGAGGGAGTGCTGCACTGTCAGAGGGTCAGTACTGAGGGAGTGCTGCACTGTCAAAGGCTCAGTACTGAGGGAGTGCTGCACTGTCAAAGGCTCAGTACTGAGGGAGTGCTGCACTGTCGAAGGGTCAGTACTGAGGGAGTGCTGCACTGTCAAAAGGTCAGTACTGAGGGAGTGCTGCACTGTCAGAGGGTCAGTACTGAGGGAGTGCTGCACTGTCAAAGGGTCAGTACTGAGGGAGTGCTGCACTGTCAGAGGGTCAGTACTGAGAGAGTGCTGCACTGTCAGAGGGTCAGTACTGAGGGAGTGCTGCACTGTCAAAGGCTCAGTACTGAGACAGTGCTGCACTGTCAAAGGGTCAGTACTGTGGGAGTGCTGCACTGTCAGAGGGAGGTGCTGTCTTTCAGAGAAACGTTAAATTGAGTCCCCGTCTGCCCTCTCGGGTGGCCGTAAAAGTTGCCACAGCCACTATTTCAAAGAAGAGCCGGGGAATTCTCCCCAGTGTCCTGGCCAATATTCATCCCTCAATCAACATCACAATAAACAGATTTATCTCAATGCTGTTTGTGGGAGCTTGCTGTGCACAAATAGTCCGTTTACATTTTCTACACGATAGGATTGTTACACTTCAAAAATACTTAATTGACTGTAAAACTCTTTGGGATGTCCTAAGGTTGTGAAAGGTGCTATATAAATGCAAGTTCTTTCTTTCCTTGTTTGCTTTGGATCAGAAGCAAAGATGCCGAGCCTGCTGTGCTGTTGTATTTGCTAATGGTTTGATTATGGTTCAGTTCACATTGCGACAGGAATCAGTTCTCAAGCAAATGATACAGGCAAATGTTGGAATTCCCGGGAGGGGAGATCGGGAGGGGAGATCCGGGAGGGGAGATCCGGGAGGGGAGATCCGGAAGGGGAAAACGGGAGGGGAGCTCCGGGAGGGGAGATCCGGGCGGGGAGATCCGGGAGGGGAAATCCGGGAGTGGAGATCCGGGAGGGGAGATGGGGAAATCCGGGAGGGGAGATCCGGGAGGGGAGATCCGGGAGGGGAGATCCGGGAGGTGGGATCCGGGAGGTGGGATCCGGGAGGGGAGATCCGGGAGGGGAGATCCGGGAGTTGGGATCCGGGAGGGGAGATCCGGGACGTAGGATCCGGGAGTGGAGATCCGGGAGTGAAAATCCAGGCGGGGAGATCCGGGAGTGGAGATCCGGGAGTGGAGATCCGGGAGTGGAGATCCAGGTGGGGAGATCCGGGCGGGGAGATCCGGGAGGGGAAATCCGGGAGTGGAGATCCGGGAGGGGAGATGGGGAAATCTGGGAGTGGAGATCCGGGAGGGGAGATCCGGGAGGGGAGATCCGGGAGGTGGGATCCGGGAGGTGGGATCCGGGAGGGGAGATCCGGGAGGGGAGATCCGGGAGTTGGGATCCGGGAGGGGAGATCCGGGAGTTGGGATCCGGGAGGGGAGATCCGGGAGTGGAGATCCGGGAGTGGAGATCCGGGAGTGGAGATCCGGGAGTGGAGATCCGGGAGTGGAGATCCGGGTGGGGAGATCCGGGTGGGGAGATCCAGGTGGGGAGATCCGGGAGTGGAGATCCGGGAGTGGAAATCCGGGAGGTGGGATCCGGGAGGGGATATCCGGGAGGGGATATCCGGGAGGGGAGATCCGGGAGTGGAGTTCCGGGAGGGGAGATCCGAGAGGTAGGATCCGGGAGTGGAGATCCGGGAGTGGAGATCCGGGAGTGGAGATCCAGGGGGGGGGGGGGGAGATCCAGGCAGGGCGATCCGGGAGTGGAGATCCGGGTGTGGAGATCCGGGTGTGGAGATCCGGGAGTGGAGATCCGGGATGGGAGATCCAGGATGGGAGATCCGGGAGGGGAGATCCGGGAGTGGAGATCCGGAAGGGATGATGGGGGAAATCTGGGAGTGGAGATCCGGTAGTGGAGATCCGGTAGTGGAGATCCGGGAGTGGAGATCTGGGAGTGGAGATCTGGGAGTGGAGATCCGGGAGGTGGGATCCGGGAGGTGGGATCCGGGAGGTAGGATCCGGGAGGTAGGATCTGGGAGTGGAGATCTGGGAGTGGAGATCTGGGAGTGGAGATCCGGGAGGTGGGATCCGGGAGGTGGGATCCGGGAGGGGAGATCCGGGAGGTAGGATCTGGGAGTGGAGATCCGGGAGTGGGGATCCTGGAGTGGAGATCCGGGAGGTATGATTCGGGAGTGGAGATCCGGGAATGGAAAACCAGGAGGGGAGATCCAGGTGGGGAGATCCGGGTGGGGAGATCTGGGTGGGGAGATCCGGGAGGGGAAATCCGGGAGTGGAGATCCTTGTGGGAAGATCATTGCGGGGAGATCCTGGAGTGGAAATCCGGGAGTGGCGATCCAGGAGGTGGGATCCTGGAGGGGAGATCCAGGTGGGGAGATCCAGGTGGGGAGATCCGGGAGGGGAGATCAGGGAGGGGAGATCCGGGAGGGGAATTCCAGGAGTGGAGATCCGGGAGTGGAGATCCGGGAGGGGATATCCGGGAGGGGAGATGTGGAAATCTGGGATTGGAGATCTTGAGTGGAGATATGGGAGGGGAGATCCAGGAGGGGAGATCCAGGAGGGGAGATCCAGGAGGGGAGATCCAGGTGGGGAGATCGGGGAGGGGAGATCGGGGAGGGGATATCCGGGAGTCGGGATCCGGGAGTGGAGATCCGGGAGTGGAGATCCGGGCGTGAAGATCCGGGCGTGAAGATCCGGGCGTGAAGATCCGGGCGTGGAGATCCGGGAGTGGAGATCCGGGAGTGGTGATCCGGGAGGTATGATCCGGGAGGAGATCCGGGAGTGGAGATCCGGGAGTGGAGATCCGGGAGGGGAGATCCGGGAGGGGAGATCCGGGAGGGGAAATCCGGGAGTGGAGATCCTGGCGGGGAGATCTGGGAGGGGAGATCCTGGAGTGGAAATCCGGGAGGTGGGATCCTGGAGGGGAGATCCAGGTGGGGAGATCCGGGAGGGATCAGGGAGGGGAGATCCGGGAGGGGAATTCCAGGAGTGGAGATCCGGGAGGGGATATCCGGGAAGGGAGATGGGGAAATATGGGATTGGAGATCCGGGAGTGGAGATCTGGGAGTGGAGATCCGGGAGTGGAGATCCGGGAGTGGAGATCCAGGAGGGGAGATCCAGGAGCTGAGATCCGGGAGCGGCGATCCGGGAGTGGCGATCCGGGAGTGGCGATCCGGGAGGTGGGATCCGGGAGTGGAGATCCGGGAGGTGTGATCTGGGAGGGGAGATCCGGAAGGGCAGGTCAGGGAGAGGAAATCCGGGTGGGGAGATCCGGGAGGTGAAATCCGGGAAATGAGATCCGGGAGGTGAGATCCGGGAGGGGAGATCACGGAGGTGAGATCCGGGAGTGGAGATCCGGGAGTGGAGATCCGGGAGTGGAGATCTGGGAGTGGAGATCCTTGCGGGGAGATCCTTGCGGGGAGATCCTTGCGGGGAGATCCGGGAGTGCAGATCCGGGAGTGCAGATCCGGGAGGTTGGATCCGGGAGGTTGGATCCGGGAGTGGTGATCCGGGAGTGGAGATCCGGGAGTGGAGATCCGGGAGGGGAGATCCAGGAGGCGAGATCCGGCAAGTTGGATCCGGGAGGGGAGATCCGGGAGTTAGGATCCGTGAGAGCAGATCTGGGAGTGGAGATCCAGAAGTGGAGATCCGGGAGTGGAGATCCGGGATTGGAAATCCGTGAGGGGAGATCCGTGAGGGGAGATCCATGAGGGGAGATCCGTGAGGGGAGATCCGGGAGGGGATGTGCGGGAGGGGAAATCCGGGAGGGGAGATCCGGGAGGGGAGATCCGGGAAATAAGATCCGGGAGTGGAGATCCGGGAGGTGAGATGAGGTGAGATCCGGGAGGGGAGATCCGGGAGTGCAGATCCGGGAGAATGGATCCGGGAGTTGAGATCCGGGCGGGGAGATCCGGGAGGGGAGATCCGGGAATGGAAATCCGGGAGTGCAGATCCAGGCGGGGAGATCCATGAAGGGAGATCCAGGAGGGTAGATCCGGGAGGTGGGATCCGGAAGGGGAGATCCGGGAGGTTGGATCCGGGAGAGGAGATCCGGGAGTGGAGATCCGGGAGTGGAGATCCGGGAGTGGAGATCCGGGAGTGGAGATCCAGGAGCGGAGATCCAGGAGGGGAGATCCAGGTGGGGAGATCCTGGAGGGGAAATCAGGGAGGGGAAATCAGGGAGGGGAGGTCCGTGAGGGGAGATCCGTGAGGGGAGATCCGGAAGGGGAAATCCGGGATGGGAGATCCGTGAGGGGAGATCCGGGAGGGGAAATCTGGGAAATGAGATCTGGGAGGTGAGATCCGGGATGGGAGATCCAGGATGGGAGATCCGGGAGGGGAGATCCGGGAGTGGAGATCCGGAAGGGATGATGGGGAAATCTGGGAGTGGAGATCCGGTAGTGGAGATCCGGGAGTGGAGATCTGGGAGTGGAGATCCGGGAGGTGGGATCCGGGAGGGGAGATCCGGGAGGTAGGATCCGGGAGGTAGGATCTGGGAGTGGAGATCCGGGAGTGGAGATCTGGGAGTGGAGATCCGGGAGGTGGGATCCGGGAGGTGGGATCCGGGAGGGGAGATCCGGGAGGTAGGATCTGGGAGTGGAGATCCGGGAGTGGGGATCCTGGAGTGGAGATCCGGGAGGTATGATTCGGGAGTGGAGATCCGGGAATGGAAAACCAGGAGGGGAGATCCAGGTGGGGAGATCTGGGTGGGGAGATCCGGGTGGGGAAATCCGGGAGTGGAGATCCTTGCGGGAAGATCCTTGCGGGGAGATCCTGGAGTGGAAATCCGGGAGTGGAGATCCAGGAGGTGGGATCCTGGAGGGGAGATCCAGGTGGGGAGATCCGGGAGGGGAGATCAGGGAGGGGAGATCCGGGAGGGGAATTCCAGGAGTGGAGATCCGGGAGTGGAGATCCGGGAGGGGATATCCGGGAGGGGAGATGTGGAAATCTGGGATTGGAGATCTTGAGTGGAGATATGGGAGGGGAGATCCAGGAGGGGAGATCCAGGAGGGGAGATCCAGGAGGGGAGATCCAGGTGGGGAGATCGGGGAGGGGAGATCGGGGAGGGGAGATCCGGGAGTCGGGATCCGGGAGTGGAGATCCGGGAGTGGAGATCCGGGCGTGGAGATCCGGGCGTGAAGATCCGGGCGTGAAGATCCGGGAGTGGAGATCCGGGAGTGGAGATCCGGGATTGGTGATCCGGGAGGTATGATCCGGGAGGAGATCCGGGAGTGGAGATCCGGGAGTGGAGATCCGGGAGGGGAGATCCGGGAGGGGAAATCCGGGAGTGGAGATCCTGGCGGGGAGATCTGGGAGGGGAGATCCTGGAGTGGAAATCCGGGAGGTGGGATCCTGGAGGGGAGATCCAGGTGGGGAGATCCGGGAGGGATCAGGGAGGGGAGATCCGGGAGGGGAATTCCAGGAGTGGAGATCCGGGAGGGGATATCCGGGAAGGGAGATGGGGAAATATGGGATTGGAGATCCGGGAGTGGAGATCCGGGAGTGGAGATCCGGGAGTGGAGATCCAGGAGGGGAGATCCAGGAGCTGAGATCCGGGAGTGGCGATCCGGGAGTGGCGATCCGGGAGTGGCGATCCGGGAGGTGGGATCCGGGAGGGGAGATCCGGGAGTGGAGATCCGGGAGGTGTGATCTGGGAGGGGAGATCCGGAAGGGCAGGTCAGGGAGAGGAAATCCGGGTGGGGAGATCCGGGAGGTGAAATCCGGGAGGTGAGATCCGGGAGGTGAGATCCGGGAGGGGAGATCACGGAGGTGAGATCCGGGAGGTGAGATCCGGGAGTGGAGATCCGGGAGTGGAGATCCGGGAGTGGAGATCTGGGAGTGGAGATCCTTGCGGGGAGATCCTTGCGGGGAGATCCTTGCGGGGAGATCCGGGAGTGCAGATCCGGGAGTGCAGATCCGGGAGGTTGGATCCGGGAGGTTGGATCCGGGAGTGGTGATCCGGGAGTGGAGATCCGGGAGTGGAGATCCGGGAGGGGAGATCCAGGAGGCGAGATCCGGCAAGTTGGATCCGGGAGGGGAGATCCGGGAGTTAGGATCCGTGAGAGCAGATCTGGGAGTGGAGATCCAGAAGTGGAGATCCGGGAGTGGAGATCCGGGATTGGAAATCCAGGAGGGGAGATCCGTGAGGGGAGATCCATGAGGGGAGATCCGTGAGGGGAGATCCGGGAGGGGATGTGCGGGAGGGGAAATCCGGGAGGGGAGATCCGGGAGGGGAGATCCGGGAAATAAGATCCGGGAGTGGAGATCCGGGAGGTGAGATGAGGTGAGATCCGGGAGGGGAGATCCGGGAGTGCAGATCCGGGAGAATGGATCCGGGAGTTGAGATCCGGGCGGGGAGATCCGGGAGGGGAGATCCGGGAATGGAAATCCGGGAGTGCAGATCCAGGCGGGGAGATCCATGAAGGGAGATCCAGGAGGGTAGATCCGGGAGGTGGGATCCGGAAGGGGAGATCCGGGAGGTTGGATCCGGGAGAGGAGATCCGGGAGTGGAGATCCGGGAGTGGAGATCCGGGAGTGGAGATCCGGGAGCGGAGATCCAGGAGGGGTGATCCAGGAGGGGAGATCCAGGTGGGGAGATCCTGGAGGGGAAATCAGGGAGGGGAAATCAGGGAGGGGAGGTCCGGGAGGGGAGGTCCGGGAGGGGAGATCCGTGAGGGGAGATCCGGAAGGGGAAATCCGGGATGGGAGATCCGTGAGGGGAGATCCGGGAGGGGAAATCTGGGAAATGAGATCTGGGAGGTGAGATCCGGGAGGTGTGATCCGGGAGGGGAGATCCGGGAGGGGGGATCCTGGAGTGGAGATCCGGGAGGTATGATCCGGGAGAGGAGATCCGGGAGTGGAGATCCAGGCGGGGAGATCCAGGCGGGGAGATCCAGGCAGGGAGATCCAGGCGAGGAGATCTGGGAGTGGAGATCTGGGAGTGGAGATCTGGGAGTGGAGATCTGGGAGTGGAGATCCGGGAGTGGAGATCCGGGAGGTGGGATCCAGGGGGGGAGATCCGGGAGGGGAGATCCGGGAGGGGAGATCCGGGAGGGGAGATCCGGGTGTGGCGATCCAGGAGGTGGGATCCGGGAGGGAAGATCCGGGAGGGAAGATCCGGGAGGGGAGATCCGGGAGTGGAGATCCGGGAGGTGTGATCCGGGAGGGGAGATCCGGAAGGGCAGATCAGAGAGGTGAAATCCGGGTGGGGAGATCCGGCAGGTGAAATCCGGGAAATGAGATCCGGGAGGTGAGATCCGGGAGGGGAGATCACGGAGGTGAGATGCGGGAGGTGAGATGCGGGAGGAGATCCGGGAGGTGAGATCCGGGAGGGGAGATCCGGGAGTGCGGATCCGGGAGGTTGGATCCGGGAGTGGAGATCCGGGAGTGGAGATCCGGGAGTGGAGATCCGGGAGGTGTGATCCGGGAGGGGAGATCCGGGTGGGGAGATCCGGCAGGTGAAATCCGGGAAATGAGATCCGGGAGGGGAGATCACGGAGGTGAGATCCGGGAGGTGAGATGCGGGAGGTGAGATCCGGAAGGGGAGATCCGGGAGTGCGGATCCGGGAGTGGAGATCCGGGAGTGGAGATCCGGGAGTGGAGATCCGGGCGGGGAGATCTGTGAGTGGAGATCCGGGAGGGGAGATCCAGAAGGGGAGATCCGGGTGGTTGGATCCGGGAGGGGAGATACGGGAGTTAGGATCCGGGAGAGGATATCTGGGAGTGGAGATCTGGGAGTGGAGATCCGGGAGTGGAGATCCGGGAGTGGAGATCCGGGAGTGGAGATCCGGGATGGGAAATCCAGGAGGGGAGATCTGGGAGGGGAGATCCGTGAGGGGAAATCCGGGAGGGGATGTGCGGGAGGGGAGATCCGGGAGGTGAGATCCGGGAGGTGAGATCCGGGAGGTGAGATCCGGGAGTGCTGATCCGGGAGGTTGGATCCGGGAGTTGAGATCCCGGAGATGAGATCCGGGCGGGGAGATCCAGGAGTGTAGATCCGGGAGGTGGGATCCGGAAGGGGAGATCCGGGAGGTAGGATCCGGGAGGTAGGATCCGGGAGAGGAGTTCCTGGAGTGGAGATCCTGGAGTGGAGATCCGGGATGGGAGATCCGGGATGGGAGATCCAGGAGGGGAGATCCAGGTGGGGAGATCCGGGAGGGGAGATCCGGGAGGGGAGATCCGGGAGGGGAGGTCCGGGAGGGGAGATCCGGGAGGGGAGACCCGGAAGGGGAAATCCGGGATGGCAGGTCCATGAGTGGAGATCTGGGAGGGGAAATCCGGGAAATGAGATCCGGGAGGTGAGATCCGGGAGTGGGAGATCCAGGCAGGGAGATCCAGGCGGGGAGATCTGGGAGTGGAGATCCGGGAGTGCAGATCCGGGAGTGCAGATCCGGGAGTGGAGATCCGGGAGTGGAAAACCAGGAGGGGAGATCCGGGAGGGGAGATCCGGGAGTGGAGATCCTGGCGGGGAGATCTGGGAGGGGAGATCCTGGAGTGGAAATCCGGGAGGTGGGATCCTGGAGGGGAGATCCAGGTGGGGAGATCCGGGAGGGTTCAGGGAGGGGAGATCCGGGAGGGGAATTCCAGGAGTGGAGATCCGGGAGTGGATATCCGGGAAGGGAGATGGGGAAATCTGGGATTGGAGATCCGGGAGTGGAGATCCGGGAGTGGAGATCCAGGAGGGGAGATCCAGGAGGGGAGATCGGGGAGGGGAGATCGGGGAGGGGAGATCCGGGAGTGGGGATCCGGGAGTGGAGATCCAGGAGCTGAGATCCGGGAGGGGAGATCCGGGAGTGGAGATCCGCGAAGTGGGATTCGGGAGGTGGGATCCGGGAGGGAAGATCCGGGAGGGGAGATCCGGGAGTGGAGATCCGGGAGGTGTGATCTGGGAGGGGAGATCCGGAAGGGCAGGTCAGGGAGAGGATATCCGGGTGGGGAGATCCGGGAGGTGAAATCCGGGAAATGAGATCCGGGAGGTAAGATCCGGGAGGGGAGATCACGGAGGTGAGATCACGGAGGTGAGATCCGGGAGGTGAGATCCGGGAGGTGAGATCCGGGAGTGGAGATCCGGGAGGGGAGATCTGGGAGTGGAGATCCTTGCGGGGAGATCCTTGCGGGGAGATCCGGGAGTGCAGATCCGGGAGTGCAGATCCGGGAGTGCAGATCCGGGAGGTTGGATCCGGGAGTGGAGATCCGGGAGTGGAGATCCGGGCGGGGAGATCTGAGTGGAGATCCGGGAGTGGAGATCCGGGAGGGGAGATCCAGGAGGGGAGATCCGGGAAGTTGGATCCGGGAGTTAGGGTCCGGGAGAGGAGATCTGGGAGTGGAGATCCAGAAGTGGAGATCCGGGAGTGGAGATCCGGGATTGGAAATCCAGGAGGGGAGATCCGTGAGGGCAGATCCGTGAGGGCAGATCCGTGAGGGGATGTGCGGGAGGGGAAATCCGGGAGAGGAGATCCGGGGGGGGGAGATCCGGGAAATGAGATCCGGGAGGTGAGATCCGGGAGGTGAGATCCGGGAGTGCAGATCCGGGAGAATGGATCCGGGAGTGGAGATCCTGGAGTTGAGATCCGGGCGGGGAGATCCGGGAGGGGAGATCCGGGAATGGAAATCCGGGAGTGCAGATCCAGGCGGGGAGATCCATGAAGGGAGATCCAGGAGGGTAGATCCGGGAGGTGGGATCCGGAAGGGGAGATCCGGGAGAGGAGATCCGGGAGAGGAGATCCGGGTGGAGATCCGGGAGTGGAGAACCGGGAGTGGAGATCCGGGATGGGAGATCCGGGAGGGGAGATCCAGAAGGGGAGATCCAGGAGGGGTGATCCAGGAGGGGAGATACAGGTGGGGAGATCCTGGAGGGGAGATCCTGGAGGGGAGATTCGGGAGGGGAGATCAGGGAGGGGAGGTCCGGGAGGGGAGATCCGGGAGGGGAGATCCGGAATGGGAAATCAGGGATGGGAGATCCGTGAGGGGAGATCCGGGAGGGGAAATGAGATCCGGGAGGTGAGATCCGGGAGGTGTGATCCGGGAGGGGAGATCCGGGAGTGGAGATCCGGGAGTGGAGATCCGGGAATGGAGATCCAGGCGGGGAGATCCAGGCAGGGAGATCCAGGCGAGGAGATCCGGGAGTGGAGATCCGGGAGTGGAGATCTGGGAGTGGAGATCTGGGAGTGGAGATCCGGGAGGGGAGATCCGGGAGGTGGGATCCAGGAGGGGAGATCCAGGAGGGGAGATCCGGGAGGGGAGATCCGGGAGGGGAGATCCGGGAGGTGGGATCCGGGAGGTGAGATCCGGGATGGGAGATCAAGGAGGTGAGATCAAGGAGGTGAGATCCGGGAGGTGAGATCCGGGAGGTGAGATCCGGGAGGGGAGATCCGGGAGTGCAGATACGGGAGGTTGGATCCGGGAGTGGAGATCCGGGAGTGGAGATCCGGGCGGGGAGATCTGTGAGTGGAGATCCGGGAGGGGAGATCCAGGAGGGGAGATCCGGGAGGTTGGATCCGGGAGGGGAGATCCGGGAGTTAGGATCCGGGAGAGGAGATCTGGGAGTGGAGATCCAGAAGTGGGGATCCGGGAGTGGAGATCCGGGAATGGAGATCCGGGAGTGGAGATCCGGGATGGGAAATCCAGGAGGGGAGATCTGGGAGGGGAGATCCGTGAGGGGAAATCCGGGAGGGGATGTGCGGGAGGGGAGATCCGGGAGGGGAGATCCGGGAGGTGAGATCCGGGAGGTTGGATCCGGGAGTTGAGATCCCGGAGTTGAGATCCGGGCGGGGAGATCCGGGAGGGGAGTTCCGGGAATGGAAATCCGGGAGTGCAGATCCAGGTGGGGAGATCCATGAGGGGAGATCCAGGAGGGTAGATCCAGGAGGGTAGATCCGGGAGGTTGGATCCGGAAGGGGAGATCCGGGAGCTAGGATCCGGGAGGTAGGATCCGGGAGAGGAGATCCTGGAGTGGAGATCCTGGAGTGGTGATCCGGGATGGGAGATCCAGGAGGGGAGATCCAGGTGGGGAGATCCAGGTGGGGAGATCCAGGTGGGGAGATCCGGGTGGGGAGATCCGGGTGGGGAAATCCGGGAGGGGAGATCCGGGAGGGGAAATCCGGGAGGGGAGGTCCGGGAGGGGAGATCCGGGAGGGGAGACCCAGAAGGGGAAATCCGGGATGGGAGATCCGTGAGGGGAGATCTGGGAGGGGAAATCCGGGAAATGAGATCCGGGAGGTGAGATCCGGGAGTGGGAGATCCAGGCAGGGAGATCCAGGTGGGGAGATCTGGGAGTGGAGATCCGGGAGTGGAAATCCAGGAGGGGAGATCCGGGCGGGGAGATCCGGGCGGGGAGATCCGGGCGGGGAGATCCGGGCGGGGAGATCCGGGAGTGCAGATCCGGGAGTGCAGATCCGGGAGTGGATATCCGGGAGTGGAGATCCGGGCGGGGAGATCTGTGTGTGGAGATCCGGGAGTGGAGATCCGGGAGTGGAGATCCAGGAGGGGAGATCCGGGAAGTTGGATCCGGGAGTGGAGATCCGGGAGTGGAGATCCGGGAGTGGAGATCCGGGAGTGGAGATCCGGGAGTGGAGATCCGGGAGTGGAGATCCGGGAGTGGAGATCCGGGATTGGAAATCCGTGAGGGGAGATCCGTGAGGGGAAATCCGGGAGTGGATGTGAGGGAGGGGAAATCCGTGAGGGGAGATCCGGGAGGGGAGATCCGGGAGGTGAGATCCGGGAGGTGAGATCCGGGAGGTGAGATCCGGGAGGTGAGATCCGGGAGGGGAGATCTGGGAGAATGGATCCGGGAGTGGAGATCCAGGAGGGGAGATGGGGAAATCTGGGAGTGGAAATCCGGGAGGGGAGATCCGGGAGGGGAGATCCGGGAGGGGAGATCCGGGAGGGGAGATCTGGGAGGTGGGATCCGGGAGGGGAGATCCGGGATGTAGGATCCGGGAGTGGAGATCCGGGAGTGGAGCTCCGGGAGTGGAGATCCGGGAGTGGAAATCCAGGTGGGGAGATCCAGGAGGGGAGATCCAGGTGGGGAGATCCGGGAGTGGAGATCCGGAAGTGGAAATCCGGGATGGGAGATCCGGGATGGGAGATCCAGGATGGGAGATCCGGGAGGGGAGATACGGGATGGGAGATCACGGAGGTGAGATCCGGGAGGTGAGATCCGGGAGGTTGGATCCGGGAGTGGAGATCCGGGAGTGGAGATCCGGGCGGGGAGATCTGTGAGTGGTGATCCGGGAGGGGAGATCCAGGAGGGGAGATCCGGGAGGTTGGATCCGGGAGGGGAGATCCGGGAGTTAGGATCCGGGAGAGGAGATCTGGGAGTGGAGATCCGGGAGTGGAGATCCGGGAGTGGAGATCCGGGAGTGGAGATCCGGGTTGGGAAATCCAGGAGGGGAGATCTGGGAGGGGAGATCCGTGAGGGGAAATCCGGGAGGGGATGTGCGGGAGGGGAGATCCGGGAGGTGAGATCCGGGAGGTGAGATCCGGGAGGTGAGATCCGGGAGGTTGGATCCGGGAGTTGAGATCCCGGAGTTGAGATCCGGGCGGGGAGATCCGGGAGGGGAGATCCGGGAATGGAAATCCGGGAGTGCAGATCCAGGCGGGGAGATCCATGAGGGGAGATCCAGGAGGGTAGATCCAGGAGTGTAGATCCGGGAGGTGGGATCCGGAAGGGGAGATCCGGGAGCTAGGATCCGGGAGGTAGGATCCGGGAGAGGAGATCCTGGAGTGGAGATCCTGGAGTGGAGATCCGGGATGGGAGATCCAGGAGGGGAGATCCAGGTGGGGAGATCCAGGTGGGGAGATCCAGGTGGGGAGATCCAGGTGGGGAGATCCGGGAGGGGAGATCCGGGAGGGGAAATCCGGGAGGGGAGGTCCGGGAGGGGAGATCCGGGAGGGGAGACCCGGAAGGGGAAAAGTGATGGGAGATCCGTGAGGGGAGATCTGGGAGGGGAAATCCGGGAAATGAGATCCGGGAGGTGAGATCCGGGAGTGGGAGATCCAGGCGGGGAGATCCAGGCGGGGAGATCTGGGAGTGGAGATCTGGGAGTGGAGATCTGGGAGTGGAGATCTGGGAGTGGAGATCCGGGAGTGGAAATCCAGGAGGGGAGAACCAGGAGGGGAGATCCGGTAGGGGAGATCCGGGAGGGGAGATCCGGGCGGGGAGATCCGGGAGTGGAGATCCGGGAGTGGAGATCCGGGAGTGCAGATCCGGGAGTGCAGATCCGGGAGTGCAGATCCGGGAGGTTGGATCCGGGAGTGGATATCCGGGAGTGGAGATCCGGGCGGGGAGATCTGTGTGTGGAGACCGGGAGTGGAGATCCGGGAGAGGAGATCCAGGAGGGGAGATCCGGGAAGTTGGATCCGGGAGGGGAGATCCGGGAGTTAGGATCCGGGAGTGGAGATCCGGGAGTGGAGATCCAGAAGTGGAGATCCGGGAGTGGAGATCCGGGAGTGGAGATCTGGGAGGGGAAATCCGGGAAATGAGATCCGGGAGGTGAGATCCGGGAGTGGGAGATCCAGGCGGGGAGATCTGGGAGTGGAGATCTGGGAGTGGAGATCTGGGAGTGGAGATCCGGGAGTGGAAATCCAGGAGGGGAGAACCAGGAGGGGAGATCCGGTAGGGGAGATCCGGGAGGGGAGATCCGGGAGGGGAGATCCGGGTGGGGAGATCCGGGCGGGGAGATCCGGGCGGGGAGATCCGGTAGGGGAGATCCGGGAGTGGAGATCCGGGAGTGCAGATCCGGGAGTGCAGATCCGGGAGTGCAGATCCGGGAGGTTGGATCCGGGAGTGGATATCCGGGAGTGGAGATCCGGGCGGGGAGATCTGTGTGTGGAGATCCGGGAGTGGAGATCCGGGAGAGGAGATCCAGGAGGGGAGATCCGGGAAGTTGGATCCGGGAGGGGAGATCCGGGAGTTAGGATCCGGGAGTGGAGATCCGGGAGTGGAGATCCAGAAGTGGAGATCCGGGAGTGGAGATCCGGGAGTGGAGATCCGGGAGTGGAGATCCGGGATTGGAAATCCGTGAGGGGAGATCCGTGAGGGGAAATCCGGGAGTGGATGTGAGGGAGGGGAAATCCGTGAGGGGAGATCCGGGAGGGGAGATCCGGGAGGGGAGATCCGGGAGGTGAGATCCGGGAGGTGAGATCCGGGAGGGGAGATCTGGGAGAATGGATCCGGGAGTGGAGATCCAGGAGGGGAGATGGGGAAATCTGGGAGTGGAGATCCGTTAGGGGAGATCCGGGAGGGGAGATCCGGGAGGGGAGATCCAGGAGGTGGGATCAGGGAGGGGAGATCCGGGATGTAGGATCCGGGAGTGGAAATCTGGGAGTGGAGCTCCGGGAGTGGAGATCCGGGAGTGGAAATCCAGGTGGGGAGATCCAGGAGGGGAGATCCAGGTGGGGAGATCCGGGAGTGGAGATCCGGAAGTGGAAATCCGGGATGGGAGATCCAGGATGGGAGATCCGGGATGGGAGATCCGGGATGGGAGATCCGGGATGGGAGATCCAGGAGGGGAGATCCAGGAGGGGAGATCCAGGTGGGGAGATCCAGGTGGGGAGATCCGGGTGGGGAGATCCGGGAGGGCAAATCCGGGAGGGCAAATCCGGGATGGGAGGTCCGGGATGGGAGATCCGTGAGGGGAGATCCGTGAGGGGAGATCTGGGAGGGGAAATCCGGGAAATGAGATCCGGGAGGTGAGATCCGGGAGTGGGAGATCCAGGCAGGGAGATCCAGGCGGGGAGATCTGGGAGTGGAGATCCGGTAGGGGAGATCCGGGCGGGGAGATCCGGGCGGGGAGATCCGGGAGTGGAGATCCGGGAGTGGAGATCCGGGAGTGCAGATCCGGGAGTGCAGATCCGGGAGTGCAGATCCGGGAGGTTGGATCCGGGAGTGGAAATCCGGGAGTGGAGATCCGGGCGGGGAGATCTGTGTGTGGAGATCCGGGAGTGGAGATCCGGGAGAGGAGATCCAGGAGGGGAGATCCGGGAAGTTGGATCCGGGAGGGGAGATCCGGGAGTTAGGATCCGGGAGTGGAGATCTGGGAGTGGAGATCCAGAAGTGGAGATCCAGAAGTGGAGATCCGGGAGTGGAGATCCGGGATTGGAAAACCGTGAGGGGAGATCCGTGAGGGGAAATCCGGGAGTGGATGTGAGGGAGGGGAAATCCGTGAGGGGAGATCCGTGAGGGGAGATCCGGGAGGGGAGATCCGGGAGGTGAGATCCGGGAGGTGAGATCCGGGAGGGGAGATCTGGGAGAATGGATCCGGGAGTGGAGATCCAGGAGGGGAGATGGGGAAATCTGGGAGTGGAGATCCGTTAGGGGAGATCCGGGAGGGGAGATCCGGGAGGGGAGATCCAGGAGGTGGGATCAGGGAGGGGAGATCCGGGATGTAGGATCCGGGAGTGGAAATCTGGGAGTGGAGCTCCGGGAGTGGAGATCCGGGAGTGGAAATCCAGGTGGGGAGATCCAGGAGGGGAGATCCAGGTGGGGAGATCCAGGTGGGGAGATCCGGGAGTGGAGATCCGGAAGTGGAAATCCGGGAGGGGAGATCCGGGATGGGAGATCCAGGATGGGAGATCCGGGAGGGGAGATCCGGGATGGGAGATCCAGGTGGGGAGATCCAGGTGGGGAGATCCAGGTGGGGAGATCCAGGTGGGGAGATCCGGGTGGGGAGATCCGGGAGGGGAGATCCGGGAGGGCAAATCCGGGAGGGCAAATCCGGGATGGGAGGTCCGGGATGGGAGATCCGTGAGGGGAGATCCGTGAGGGGAGGTCTGGGAGGGGAAATCCGGGAAATGAGATCCGGGAGGTGAGATCCGGGAGTGGGAGATCCAGGCAGGGAGATCCAGGCGGGGAGATCTGGGAGTGGAGATCCGGTAGGGGAGATCCGGGAGGGGAGATCCGGGCGGGGAGATCCGGGCGGGGAGATCCGGGAGGGGAGATCCGGGAGTGGAGATCCGGGAGTGCAGATCCGGGAGTGCAGATCCGCGAGTGCAGATCCGGGAGGTTGGATCCGGGAGTGGATATCCGGGAGTGGAGATCCGGGCGGGGAGATCTGTGTGTGGAGATCCGGGAGTGGAGATCCGGGAGAGGAGATCCAGGAGGGGAGATCCGGGAAGTTGGATCCGGGAGGGGAGATCCGGGAGTTAGGATCCGGGAGTGGAGATCCAGAAGTGGAGATCCAGAAGTGGAGATCCGGGAGTGGAGATCCGGGAGTGGAGATCCGGGAGTGGAGATCCGGGATTGGAAATCCGTGAGGGGAGATCCGTGAGGGGAAATCCGGGAGTGGATGTGAGGGAGGGGAAATCCGTGAGGGGAGATCCGGGAGGGGAGATCCGGGAGGTGAGATCCGGGAGGTGAGATCCGGGAGGGGAGATCTGGGAGAATGGATCCGGGAGTGGAGATCCAGGAGGGGAGATGGGGAAATCTGGGAGTGGAGATCCGGGAGGGGAGATCCGGGAGGGGAGATCCGGGAGGGGAGATCCAGGAGGTGGGATCAGGGAGGGGAGATCCGGGATGTAGGATCCGGGAGTGGAGCTCCGGGAGTGGAGCTCCGGGAGTGGAGATCCGGGAGTGGAAATCCAGGTGGGGAGATCCAGGAGGGGAGATCCAGGTGGGGAGATCCGGGAGTGGAGATCCGGAAGTGGAAATCCGGGAGGGGAGATCCGGGATGGGAGATCCGGGAGGGGAGATCCGGGAGGGGAGATCCGGGATGGGAGATCCAGGTGGGGAGATCCAGGTGGGGAGATCCAGGTGGGGAGATCCAGGTGGGGAGATCCGGGTGGGGAGATCCGGGAGGGGAGATCCGGGAGGGCAAATCCGGGAGGGCAAATCCGGGATGGGAGGTCCGGGATGGGAGATCCGTGAGGGGAGATCTGGGAGGGGAAATCCGGGAAATGAGATCCGGGAGGTGAGATCCGGGTGTGGGAGATCCAGGCGGGGAGATCTGGGAGTGGAGATCTGGGAGTGGAGATCTGGGAGTGGAGATCCGGGAGTGGAAATCCAGGAGGGGAGATCCAGGAGGGGAGATCCGGGAGGGGAGATCCGGGCGGGGAGATCCGGGCGGGGAGATCCGGGAGGGGAGATCCGGGAGTGCAGATCCGGGAGTGCAGATCCGGGAGGTTGGATCCGGGAGTGGATATCCGGGAGTGGAGATCCGGGCGGGGAGATCTGTGTGTGGAGATCCGGGAGTGGAGATCCGGGAGAGGAGATCCAGGAGGGGAGATCCGGGAAGTTGGATCCGGGAGGGGAGATCCGGGAGTTAGGATCCGGGAGTGGAGATCCAGAAGTGGAGATCCGGGAGTGGAGATCCGGGAGTGGAGATCCGGGAGCGGAGATCCGGGAGTGGAAATCCGTGAGGGGAGATCCGTGAGGGGAAATCCGGGAGTGGATGTGATGGAGGGGAAATCCGTGAGGGGAGATCCGGGAGGGGAGATCCGGGAGGGGAGATCCGGGAATGGAGATCCGGGAGGTGAGATCCGGGAGGTGAGATCCGGGAGGTGAGATCCGGGAGGGGAGATCTGGGAGAATGGATCCGGGAGTGGAGATCCAGGAGGGGAGATGGGGAAATCTGGGAGTGGAGATCCGGGAGGGGAGATCCGGGAGGTGGGATCCGGGAGGTGGGATCCGGGAGGGGAGATCCGGGAGGGGAGATCCGGGAGGTGGGATCCGGGATGTAGGATCCGGGAGTGGAGATCCGGGAGTGGAGCTCCGGGAGTGGAGATCCGGGAGTGGAAATCCAGGTGGGGAGATCCAGGTGGGGAGATCCAGGTGGGGAGATCCGGGAGTGGAGATCCGGAAGTGGAAATCCGGGAGGGGAGATCCGGGATGGGAGATCCAGGATGGGAGATCCGGGAGGGGAGATCCGGGAGTGGAGATCCGGAAGGGGTGATGGGGAAATCTGGGAGTGGAGATCCGGTAGTGGAGATCCGGGAGTGGAGATCTGGGAGTGGAGATCCTGGAGGTGGGATCCGGGAGGGGAGATCCGGGAGGTAGGATCTGGGAGTGGAGATCTGGAAGTGGAGATCCGGGAGGGGAGATCCGGGAGTGGGGATCCTGGAGTGGAGATCCGGGAGGTATGATCCGGGAGTGGAGATCCGGGAGTGGAAAACCAGGAGGGGAGATCCAGGAGGGGAGATCCGGGTGGGGAGATCCGGGAGGGGAGATCCGGGAGGGGAAATCCGGGAGTGGAGATCCTGGCGGGGAGATCTGTGAGGGGAGATCCGGGAGGGGAGATCCTGGAGTGGAAATCCGGGAGGGGAGATCCTGGAGGTGGGATGCTGGAGGGGAGATCCAGGTGGGGAGATCCGGGAGGGGAGATCAGGGAGGGGAGATCCGGGAGGGGAATTCCAGGAGTGGAGATCCGGGAGTGGAGATCCGGGAGGGGATATCCGGGAGGGGAGATGTGGAAATCTGGGATTGGAGATCTTGAGTGGACATCCGGGAGTGGAGATCCTGGCAGGGAGATCCGGGAGGGGAGATCCGGGAGTGGAGATCCGGGAGTGGAAATCCGGGAGTGGAGATCCAGGAGTGGAGATCCGGGCGGGGAGATCTGGGAGTGGAGATCCGGGAGTGGAGATCCAGGCGGGGAGATCCGGGAGTGGAGATCCGGGAGTGGAGATCCAGGCGGGGAGGTCCTGGAGGGGATATCCGGGAGGTGGGATCCGGGAGGGGAGATCCGGGAGGTAGGATCCGGGAGAGGAGATCCAGGTGGGGAGATCCAGGAAGGGAGATCAGGGAGGGGAGATCCAGGAGGGGAATTCCAGGAGTGGAGATCCGGGAGTGGAGATCCGGGAGGGGATATCCGGGAGGGGAGATCTGGGGGAGATCCGGGAGTGGAAATCTGGGAGGGGAAATGCGGGAGGGGAGATCCAGGCGGGGAGATCCGGGAGTGCAGATCCGGGAGTGCAGATCCGGGACTGGAGATCCGGGAGGGGAGATCCGGGAGGGGAGATCCGGGAGGGGAAATCCGGGAGGGGAGAACCGGGAGGGGAGATCCAGGAGGGGAAATCCGGGAGGGGAGATCCGGGAGGGGAGATCCAGGAGGGGAAAACCGGGAGGGCAGGTCCGGGTGGGGAAATCCGGGAGGTGAGATCTGGGAGGTGAGATCCGGGAGGTGAGATCCGGGAGGGGAGATCCGGAAGGGAAGATCCGGGAGGGGAAATCCGGGAGGGGAGATCCGGGAGGTGAGATCCGGGAGGTGAGATCCGGGAGGTGAGATCCGGGAGTGGAGATCCGGGAGTGGAGATCCGGGAGTGGAGATCCGGGAGGGTAAATCCGGGAGGTGAGATCCGGGAGGTGAGATCCGGGAGTGGAGATCCGGGAGTGGTGATCCGGGAGTGGAGATCGTGGCGGGGAGATCGTGGCGGGGAGATCGTGGCGGGGAGATCCGGGAGTGGAGATCCGGGAGTGGAGATCCGGGCGGGGAGATCCGGGAGGGGAGATCCTGGAGGGGAGATCCGGGAGGGGAGATCCGGGAGGTGGGATCCGGGAGGGGAGATCCGGGAGGTAGGATCCGGGAGAGGAGATCCGGGAGAGGAGATCCGGAAGTGGAGATCGGGGAGGGGGGATCCAGGAGGGGAGATCCAGGCGGGGTGATCCAGGCGGGGAGATCCGGGAGTGGAAATCCAGGAGCGGAGATCCGGGAGGGGAGATCCGGGAGGGGAGATCCAGGAGGGGAAATCCGGGAGTGGAGATCCGGGAGGGGAGATCTGGGGGAGATCCGGGAGTGGAAATCTGGGAGGGGAGATCCGGGAGGTTGGATCCTGGAGGGGAGATCCAGATGGGGAGATCCGGGAAGGGAGATCCGGGAGGGGTGATCCGGGAGGGGAATTCCAGGAGTGGAGATCCGGGAGTGGAGATCCGGAAGGGGAAATCCAGGAGGGGAGATCCGTGAGGGGAGATCCGGGAGGGGAAATCCGGGAGGGGAGGTCCGGGTGGGGAAATCCGGGAGGGGAGATCCGGGAGGGGAGATCCGGGAGGTGAGATCCGGGAGGGGAGAACCGGAAGGGTAGATCCGGGAGGCGAACTCCGGGAGGGGAGATCCGGTAGGTGAGATCCGGTAGGTGAGATCCGGTAGGTGAGATCGGGAGGTGAGATCCGGGAGTGGAGATCCGGGAGTGGAGATCCGGGAGTGGAGATCCGGGAGTGGAGATCCGGGAGTGGAGATCCGGGAGTGGAGATCCGGGAGTGGAGATCCGGGAGTGCAGATTCGGGAATGCAGATCCGGGAGGTTGGATCCGGGAGTGGAGATCCGGGAGTGGAGATCCGGGCGGGGAGATCTGTGTGTGGAGATCCGGGAGTGGAGATCCGGGAGGGGAGATCCAGGAGGGGAGATCCGGGAAGTTGGGTCCGGGAGTTAGGATCCGGGAGTGGAGATCCGGGAGTGGAGATCCGGGAGTGGAGATCCGGGATTGGAAATCCAGGAGGGGAGATCCGTGAGGGGAGATCCGTGAGGGGAGATCCGGGAGTGGAGATCCGGGAGTGGAGATCAGGGAGTTGAGATCCGGGAGGGGAGATCCGGGAGTGCAGATCCGGGAGAATGGATCCGGGAGTGGAGATCCGGGAGTTGAGATCCGGGCGGGGAGATCCGGGAGGGGAGATCCGGGAATGGAAATCCGGGAGTGCAGATCCAGGCGGGGAGATCCATGAAGGGAGATCCAGGAGGGTAGATCCGGGAGGTGGGATCCGGAAGGGGAGATCCGGGAGGTTGGATCCGGGAGAGGAGATCCGGGAGTGTAGATCCGGGAGTGGAGATCCAGGAGGGGAGATCCAGGAGGGGAGATCCAGGAGGGGAGATCCGGGAGGGGAAATCAGGGAGGGGAGGTCCGGGAGGGGAGATCCGGGAGGGGAGATCCGGAAGGGGAAATCCGGGATGGGAGATCCGTGAGGGGAGATCCGTGAGGGGAGATCCGGGAGGGGAAATCCGGGAAATGAGATCCGGGAGGTGAGATCCGGGAGGGGAGATCCGGGAGGGGAGATCCGGGAGGGGGGATCCTGGAGTGGAGATTCGGGAGGTATGATCCGGGAGGTATGATCCGGGAGAGGAGATCCGGGTGTGGAGATCCGGGAGTGGAGATCCAGGCGGGGAGATCCAGGCAGGGAGATCCAGGCGAGGAGACCTGGGAGTGGAGATCCGGGAGTGGAGATCCGGGAGGGGAGATCCGGGAGGTGGGATCCGGGAGGGGAGATCCGGGAGGGGAGATCCGAGAGGGGAGATCCGGGTGTGGCGATCCGGGAGGTGGGATCCAGAAGGTGGGATCCGGGAGGGAAGATCCGGGAGGGGAGATCCGGGAGGGGAGATCCGGAAGGGCAGATCAGAGAGGGGAAATCCGGGTGGGGAGATCCGGGAGGTGAAATCCGGGAAATGAGATCCAGGAGGGGAGATCACGGAGGTGAGATCTGGGAGGTGAGATCCGGGAGGTGAGATCCGGGAGGTGAGATCCGGGAGGGGAGATCCGGGAGTGGAGATCCGGGCGGGGAGATCTGTGAGTGGAGATCCGGGAGGGGAGATCCAGGAGGGGAGATCCGGGAGGTTGGATCCGGGAGGGAGGATCCGGGAGTAAGGATCCGGGAGAGGAGATCCGGGAGTGGAGATCCAGAAGTGGAGATCCGGGAGTGGAGATCCGGGAGTGGAGATCCGGGAGTGGAGATCCGGGATGGGAAATCCGGGAGGGGAGATCTGGGAGGGGAGATCAGTGAGGGGAAATCCGGGAGGTGATGTGTGGGAGGGGAAATCCGAGAGGGGAGATCCGGGAGGGGAGATCCGGGAGGGGAGATCCGGGAGGGGAGATCCGGGAAATGAGATCCGGGAGGTGAGATCCGGGAGGTGAGATCCGGGAGGGGAGATCCGGGAGTTGAGATCCCGGAGTTGAGATCCGGGCGGGGAGATCCGGGAATGGAAATCCGGGAGTTCAGATCCAGGCGGGGAGATACATGAGGGGAGATCCAGGAGGGTAGATCCGGGAGGTGGGATCCGGGAGGTGGGATCCGGGAGGTAGGATCCGGGAGAGGAGATCCGGGAGTGGAGATCCTGGAGTGGAGATCCTGGAGTGGAGATCCTGGAGTGGAGAACCGGGAGTGGAGAACCGGGAGTGGAGATCCGGGATGGGAGATCCAGGAGGGGAAATCCAGGAGGGGAGATCCAGGCGAGGAGACCTGGGAGTGGAGACCTGGGAGTGGAGATCTGGGAGTGGAGATCTGGGAGTGGAGATCCGGGCGGGGAGATCCGGGCGGGGAGATCCGGGCGGGGAGATCCATGCGGGGAGATCCAGGAGGGGATATCTGGGAGGTGGGGTCCGGGAGGGGAGATCCGGGAGGTAGGATCCGGGAGGTAGGATCCGAGAGAGGAGATCCGGGAGAGGAGATCCGGAAGTGGAGATCCGGAAGTGGAGATCCGGAAGTGGAGATCCGGGAGGGGAGATCCAGGAGGGGAGATCCAGATGGGGAGATCCAGGCGGGGTGATCCGGGAGTGGAAATCCAGGAGGGGAGATCCGGGAGGGGAGATCCGGGAGGGGAAATCCGGGAGTGGAGATCCGGGAGGGGAGATCTGGGGGAGATCCGTGAGTGGAAATCTGGGAGGGGAGATCCGGGAGGTTGGATCCTGGACGGGAGATCCAGATGGGGAGATCCGGGAAGGGTGATCCGGGTGGGGAGATCCGGGAGGGGAAATCCTGGAGGGGAGATCCTGGAGGGGAGATCTGGGATGGGAGATCTGGGAGTGGAAATCCGGGAGGTGGGATGCTGGAGGGGAGATCCAGGTGGGGAGATCTGGGAGGGGATATCAGGGAGGGGAGATCCGGGAGGGGAATTCCAGGAGTGTAGATCCAGGAGTGGAGATCCGGGAGGGGATATCCGGGAGGGGAGATGGGGAAATCTGGGATTGGAGATCCGGGAGGGGAGATCCGGGAGGGGAGATCTGGGTGGTGGGATCCGGGAGGGGAGATCCGGGAGGAGTGATCCGGGAGGGGAGATCCGGGAGTGGAGATCCGGGTGGGGAGATCCGGGAGGGGTGATCAGGGAGGGGAGATCCGGGAGGGGAATTCCAGGAGTGGAGATCCGGGAGTGGAGATCCGGGAGTGGAGATCCGGGAGTGGAGATCCGGGAGGTGGGATTCGGGAGGCGAGATCCGGGACAGGTGATCCGGTAGTGGAAATCCGGGAGTGGAGATCCAGGAGGGGAGATCCAGGCGGGGAGACCCGGGAGTGGAGACCTGGGAGTGGCGATCCGGGAGTGGATATCCGGAATGGAGTCCCGGGAGGTGGGATCCGGGAGGGGAGATCCGGGAGGGGAGATCTGGGAGGGGAGTCCCGGGAGCGGAGATCCGGGAGGGGAGATCCGGGAGGGGAGATCCGGGAGGTGGGATCCGGGAGGGGAGATCCGGGAGGCGTGATCCGGGCGGGGAGATCCGGGCGGGGAGATCCGGGAGGTGGGATCCGGGAGTGGAGATCCGGCAGGGGAGATCCGGGAGGGGAGATCCGGGAGTGGAGATCCGGGAGGTGGGAACCTGGAGGTGGGATCTGGGAGGGGGGATCCGGGAGTGGAGATCCGGGAGGTGTGATCTGGGAGGGGAGATCCGGGAGGTGTGATCCGGG